>NW_020271042.1:6440645-6554945 GCF_002803265.2 Melanaphis sacchari
CTCTCCATATGTAAACTGCGGCAAAAATTAGATTATACAAACTGCGACAAACCGATAAGATACATCATACAAACTGCGGCACTTATTTTATATACTTTCTATATATAAGTACATACGTAACTGAACGAAGTAATACCGTGCGACTTTTAGAAAAAGATAAATTTTGCCGCAGTTTACCATCTCCCAAAATATTTACTATTCTAAATTTTTAAATATTTCATTTGATTTTTAAGTATAGTATGAAACATATATACTATACATATTTATGTATTACATAATAAATTATAACTATTGTCTATAATATTATTATACAATATTATGTTCAGATAAAATATGCAAGTTTTTTATTAACATTTTAGATTTTACATTTTCAAAATATTTAAATAAAATTTAAATTATTTATATAATGAATCAATGAACCTATTTATATAGTTTTACAGTTAGTTTGGTATTAACTATTTATTTGAAAATGTTTTAAGTAAAAACAGGTTTTGAAAAAAATCTGGCTTATAACATTTTCAAAATTTTTAAATAAAATTTAAATTCTTTATATGATGAATTAACGAAACTATTTATATAGTTTTACAGGTAATTTGGTATTAACTATGTATTTGAAAGAGTTGTAAGTAAAAACAGGTTTTGACAAAAATGATTAGTCTTTTTTGTTGTTATTAAAAAATTAATCACTTTAGAGACTTGATATTTTCACTGAATAATAATATTTTTATTGTTTTATGTTTTTATATAGACGTTTATAAACAAAAAAATTTAAATGTGGCGAAAAAATAGTATTTAAGTGATGAAATGCATTTTATAGCTTTGAGCAACAGTAAATATCTACTGCTTACCTATATACAATCCATTAAAGCATTACAAAACTTATAAAAGAAAAGCCAAGCTTAAAAAATGCAATAATTATAATACAATATTTACAAGACATAATTAAAATAAGTTAATAAACTGTAAAGCAAATAAAACGAAATGGTTTGTTACCTATCGAAAGTTCTTCAAGTGGTCAGTTAGTTGTGTCAAAAACATTGGGAAACATCGCATTAGGACTAAATTTTATTTTTAATAGTTTACTCGAGATTCATGCCAATTATAATATATTGTCAACACGACTTTACAAATACAGGGTGCATACAAATTTTGGTATTATGACATTTTCTTATAGACTACCTATAAATTAAAATTAATTTTAATAGGCGTGCAATTTGTACAGTTATAACTTATAAGTTATAATTTATAAGTTTACAATTAATAAGCTCTTTCTATCTAAATTTATTTTTGTTGTATTAATCATTATATAGAACCATAATTAAATTTCCTACCTATATATTTTTATTATTTTCAACTCATTGTAGTATGATGGACGTAATGCTATTTTTCTCCTCTTAAATATTAGTTTTTATTGTTAATTAATTTAAAGCTCGTTTAGCTTGGAAAAATATCAACGATATAAAAATACTAAAGTTGACAACATTTAACAAAGTTGGTCACAAAAATTCGTGCGTGTAATGTTATTAGAATTTACGCAACGGGTAGTGTTTAATATCTATAAAAGTAGTCAAATTTTATTTAAAAAATTATTACATTCGATTGTAAATATATTTTTATTATCATACAGGCGTGACGTAGTGTAGTGCTTCTCCTTAAGATTCCACGGTGAACAGTCTGAGAACCACTAATTTAATAAAATAATAAATTAAAATAGTTTATTGGGTGTATATTTTAGCTTAAATAATTGAACAAAAGATTTGAACGGAAGTTCAATGAAAAAATATATTCATCGCTTCGCTTAGAATGTAAAAGAAAAATTAATGATTTAACAGATTGAATAATGATGGTATATGCTGTTTATGTCTATATTAAAGTAGAATCTTTTTAACTATGAAGTGGAGTAAAACCAAGTTTTTTTTCTCAATTAGACAATCGTCGGTCGTCGTCGGCTGCAGGTGATGCAGGTATCTACAAACTGCTCTAAGCACTTCATAGTATGCCACTGCCCTTCAGTACGAAAACGGCAACTAAACGAATTACAACTCAATAATAGTAAGTACCTGGTCAATGATTTACTCACTAATTAATTATTTTAAAATTTATTTACTTTAAAGATTTTTGTTTAAAAGTAATTATTTTTCTATATGTATTTTATTAATATCAATGTTAATTTTTTTTTTTATATCACGAATAGCTTTTAAAAAATTTGAAAATATGGACAAATTAAAATAAAGCCATTAATTGCTGATTAACTGAATTAAAATAGTATTTTTTTAACAATTCATAAATTTAACTATTTTTGTTGGTTTAAAAGGCATATAATTAAATTAATTTATTGAAATATCTTTGTCTATCATGTTTGTGTTCTATTGAATTTGACGAAACAAATATTTAATAGATCAAATTGAAGGTTTATTTTCGTAAAAGTTTTAGAATTTAATTTGTTTAATTAGATAACACAACATAAACAAAAATAACTATTATTATTTATTAACACCTAGCTACATATAAAACGGTATATAATTCATTCAAAAGAAAGAATGTTTTTAATTTTGTTAAGTTATTTTTACTTTTTTATCAAAATGTGTATATAAACAAGTTGAATATCAAAGCTTAAAAAGATTATTATATAAAATCAAGTGATTGACACTTAATTTTTATAAAAAAAAATTGAAATACAAAATAAAATATAATAATATTATATCATATACTTATTTTAGTTATATTTAAGGAATAAATAGTTTTGCTTTAATTTTGTAAATATACCTGAAATGCCTAAGGCTCAATGGTTTGTAGCACCTGCTCTGAACTCCACAGTTTTTGTTATACGTTTAAATAAGAATGCTTTCAAGACGTAGTTGGTTGGGATCGTGACAGCAATAGAACCGTTTTATCCTCCTCTTTATAATTTATTATTCTGCGTGAATGTGTGCATATAACCATGTGTGATGTGAGTATATGGATTAGATAACGTATATTATTTATACAATTTCACATTATTTTTATACTGATTCTTACAAAATTTGAATTAAGAAATTGTAATATTAAAAAAAAAAAATATTTTCAATACCTTCAATCATAATTATTTAATTAAAATTATTGGTGTGAATTAATTAATTTTTGATTTACAATACGTTGAATAATTTATATTTTAATTTTAATGGTATTTATAATCAGAGTTCAAACTATATTATTTTTGTTTATTTATTTATTTATTTTTAGCTTTATAACATGTCATTAATATATATAAATTATATTTTTAAGAAGTACGTTGATATCTACTTCTCGTAAGAAAAGGTTGTGGTGGGAATAGATAGTTTATTACAATAAGACATACTTATAATCATAGAGGAGAATAATAATAATAGTAAAAAAAATAGTAAATAATGATAATAATACAATATTTTAATAAACCGATTACAATGAGAATGATAGTTTGTATATATTTTTATAAGTAGGGAACTTAAATATATTATTGTTGTCAATTAGTTTAATATCGGAAAGCAGTTATTAAATGATTTTTTACCTCTATTAATATAATAATTTATCATTAATGTTGTGTTAAATTTGATTAATCTTATAGAATTCAAATTTATTTTTATTAGTATACATTAATTTTTAGTGCTTAAAAGTATTTTAAACATAATATAGAGTACCTATATGCTTTAATCATACTACAGAAAATGAAAAAAAAAATTTTTTTTTAAAAATTAATTACTAAATTAATTATTATACTGCTAAAATACTAGTGTTGATGTTTTAAAGATTATTTAGATTCAAGATTATTTATTTTGTTTACTTGTGTAATAATTAATTAAACAAAAATATAAAATTTGATATATTTAATGTGAATTATTTAATAAACAAGTAACCATAATTTATATAAAAAAGCTAATTTAATAAAAAAAAATAGGCTGGGGTAACATTTATTTCGATTCACTGTTTATTCTAAATAATTTCTATTATTAAACTACAATAACTTATGAAAAATATTAAATCAATTTCATTTTAAACAAAGATTTATTATATTAATTGTGTGATAAAAAAATAGTGTTATTTAAAAGTATACCTACAGAATGTTAAGCATATTCAACTTCATTTTTTCATTTTAATAACAAATTTATTCAAATTCTGGTTGTTGGAATTTTTAAGTATATTGAAGGATATTTTCAACTATTTAGATTTTGTATTCCATTTAAAAAATATCCTATAGTGATATTAACTTCTTTTATTCTATCAATTTTTAAAAAGATGATTTTTTTGAAAATGTTAATCAAAATTTGAATAGTTAGTTTCTGAGTTATTAATAAGTTTTTACGTAATAATAATGATAGTCCTTAAAAATGGTTATATAAAATTATTAAATAGTTTTTATAAAGGTTGTATTATTATTTATGATATAGAATAATTTTTAAAAATCATACAATTTTGATGGATAAATGTATTGAAAAAATTATTTTTCTCATGTATTCGAAATTCATTAACGAGCATGTATTATTTTGAAAACATTATATAAAAAGTCATCTGAGTTAACAATTTACAGATAAAAGGTTGATTCTCAATTGAAAAAAAGTAGTACACGAAATTCTTCCAATGGTATTAACTATCTAAGTATCTTAAAATATAGTAGGTATTAAGTAAATTTAAAGTTTCAAAAATTCAGAATTTCAATGCATTTAATATTAAAAGAAAATTGATGGTGAACATGCTCGGGGAATCACTTAATGTATAAATACCGATTTACTAAACAATTATTAAATGTTTAGTTTCAAAATGTGGGCAGTTTCAATTACTTGCATTCTATTTTTGAGTGCTGTAATTTGCAATCCAGAAGTAAGAATTAAAAACGGTGCAATAAGAGGAAAAATTTTAAAATCAAGAGATGGCAGGGATTTTTATTCTTTTACTGCCATACCATATGCAAAACCACCAATTGATGAACTTAGATTTAAGGTAAATTTTATTGAAATATTGGATAATTCACAATGAAATCTTGATAATAATATTTTATGATTTACTGTAGCCTCCAGAAACAGTAGATTCCTGGGAGGGTATTTTAGATGCCACAAAAGAATCAAATATGTGTACACAAAATAATCGTTTCTTTCCGTCAATTAGACATTTAATACTTGGCGAGGAAGACTGTTTATATTTAAATGTTTACACATCAAATTTAAATGGAAAACTTCCAGTAATGTTATGGATACACGGCGGAGGATTTCTTGCTGGTCATAGCGGGTCTAACATATTTGGATCTGAATATTTTATGGACAAAGATGTTGTTTTTGTATCTATAAATTATAGGCTTGGATTATTTGGTTAGATTTGTTTTCGCTTAACTATAAACTGTTTTTATATGATTATTTTATACAAATAATTTGTTATTATTAAGGATTTATAAGCACTGAAGACGATGTAATACCAGGTAACTATGGACTAAAAGATCAAGTCATGGCATTACGTTGGGTCCAGAAAAATATCGCTAATTTTGGCGGTGATCCTGACCAGGTGACGATATTTGGCGAAAGTGCGGGTGGTGCCAGTGTAGGGTATCATTTATTATCTCCATTAAGTAAAGGCCTATTCCATAAGGCTATACTCCAGAGTGGTACATCTTTGTGCCGTTGGGCTGTTTCTTCACCTGGGTTAATTCGCAAGCGTACCGAAGCAGTTGCTACAATCGCTGGATGCAATTTCAATTCTTCTGAAGAAATATTGAACTGTTTAAAAAAACTTCCAGCTAATTATATTGTCGAACTTCATAATAAAATTTTCGTGAGTACCTATAATGTTTCTGTGGCCTATGGGCACATTTATCCTTACTATCTCTCAAATCGTTACTTTGTACTCATTATTGTATAAAATTGTTGTTCTATTATCAAGTGGAGTATCGATTATAATAAAAAATATTTCAACTAAAAAAATAATTATCTGAATATATCCTTTTTTTATCATATGAACGCGATAGCAAATGTAACACACTCTATTGGTTGTTTATTATGTTAATTATACTTGAAGTATAATTAAAATGTTTCATGTTTCAGGAGTGGGATAATCATCCATGTATAATATTTCCACCTGTGGTTGAGTCATGCGATTTAAACCAAAAGTCGTTCTTATGTAACCACCCGCTTACAAACTTCAAACAAGAATCTTTTGTACCGACTATTATTGGTTTGAATTCAGGCGAAGGTGGGATATTTGCCGCATGTAAGTAGCATTACTATATAGTTGACTTATTTTATATTAATATGTTAACTATGCTTATGCTGTAGTAATATGTTAATTATTAATAAAATTTATTTTAAAATAATCAATAAACCAGAAAAATAAAGAACATCATATAGTTTATTAGCTTATAAGTTTAAAGTGCTTTAATTTTTAATTTTTAATTTTATCTCATAAATATTATACTATAAAACTATAAAACTAGAATATATTTTATTACATACATTTCAAAAGTTTTAAATTATGTTATTGTACAGTATAACTTATTATAATTGATAAGTTTGTGTTCAGAAACAGGTTTTTTTTTTTGATGAATGAGATGAGATATACGAGGCCTTGACTATAGTTAAACAAGTTTTTTTTGTATAAGATATTCAACGTATAGAATTCATTATATTTTGCTAATTATCAGAGTTATTGAAAATATTTTATTTTAATAATTTTGAGTTATTACAAAAAAAAATATTATTGAGAAAAATTTTTACGTTTAAAATGTTTGATTAGTGTAACTTAAAAACAAACTGTAGATACTTAAAATTTTCTTTCATCAAATGTTTGTATTATCGTATATTCATTATATAATTTTTTAAATGTTTCGTTTTATTTATAGGTATGAAAAATTTTTAATTTATTTTCTAGAAATGTAAATTAAAAATTATTTGTTTGGTAAAATGATAAACAGTTTAATACAATAAAGCTCGTCATTAGTTATTCTTAATTTATAAATTAAAAAATATTAAAAATCTATAGTAAATATTTTTTTTTATATGTGTTTAAAAATAAAATTTTGAAAAAATTCATGAAAATCTTGAAAATTAGTAAATTATTTTGTAATTAGAAATTTGTAAATATTTTGCTTTTGTTGAAATTCGAAAATTGAATGCAAGGTCTTTTATAATTTTTACAACTTATATGTATAAAAAAATAATTATATCGGAAAGCCAAATCAATGTTTTTATGAATGAATTTAAAATGTTTATGACATTGGATATTCACCTGTAAAATAATTATTTTTCCTTCTACAATTTTTGATATTTTTATTTGTACACGAAAACAACCCAGTAGACACTCTATTCTACCATTAGACGTCTAGTCATATCACATACTAAATTTTATACAAAATTAAAATGTTTACTAAATTCAATAGATAGGTATAACGTTACGTTATAAATTATAATTAATTATAGTAATATAATTTAAATATTCAAAATTTCATAGTTTAGTTATTACTACTTCTACATACTTTTTAATTTTTTACTGTACACATATTTTAGTCCCAGATTATAAGCATATTAAAATTCAAATATTGTTAGAAAATAATATGACGAATTAAAGGAGTAAATTGGTAAATTTTTCGACTTATGAAGTTATGAAATATAAATTTAAGTGGCAAACTATAACTTTTTTTTATTTTATTGTTTAGTAAAAAGAGTGTTCTTCACGTTTGCTCTTAAATAATATAGTACGAAAAACTCATTTGCAACGATGGCCAATCTTTATAAATTATAATTAATGGCTAAAAAGAATGTCATCGTCAGAATCTTACTATGTACATCTTAATCTCATAATAAAATATTTTAATGCTATATTTAATATCTAGTAAATTTTTATAATTATTTCAATAATTTTACTTTTATATTATCTATTTATCTAATACTTAAGAACGAATTAATTTTAATCAATATTGAAGCAATTACTCTAATTTTTTAATTATTTGATAACTTCATTGTTTGTTGATGTCATAAACAATAAGCACAACATTTTCTAATACTTCTTTCATTAGCAAATTTCATACGTGAGTTAAAAACTATTATATTTTTAATATTAAAAGAAATATAAAAATTGAAAGTAGGTGTTCGCACGCTACATAGTTTTAATGTAAATATTTAAGTAATTTTAAAAATAGTTTTAAGCATTATTCACTTGAGTTTAAGGAGACATAAGAATACACGCAAATGTTTATTGTTGATATGCATAACTTTAAATATCATACTATACTTTTTAAATAGATTAATTGTATAATTATATCTTCTTTTGTTAATTTATTCGATTTGAAAGTAGATACAAAATATTCTTGTTTTGTATCTAAAAAATTTGATTTTACAAAACACAGCTTTTTATCATAAATTATTAATTGGGTGGCTTACTAGAATACCGGCTCATCGGAAAAGGATACGTAGATAAGTTTATTTAAAAAGTTTTCGATTTTTAGATATACTAATCTATCTCTAAATTTATAATTTATATTTTAAGCTTTATTCAACGAAACATCTCTTCGATTTCCGGAACTGCATACCGATGTTAATCGTTTGTTACCTGTTTTATTAATGTACAAACATGTATCAATGCCTGAACATTTGGATGAAATTACTAATCGGATCATGAAAATGTATTTTCCATCGGGAAAAATAGAGAATGACTCACATTTGGATACAGTAAAAGTATTAGATTATATATAATTTTATAAATAAATCAAATTTCCAAACATTGAAATATAATTTAAAATAATAAATTATAGTTGATTGGAGACGGCTCTTTTATTTTGTGTTCTATGGACATGAGTGTTCAATTATCTTCACCAGTTCATTTTTATTTATTTGATTATGAAAATGAGTTTTCATTCAACCAATTGTATGGCGATTGTAAAAAGTCTCTTGGAGTGAGTCACGCTGATGAATTGATTAGCTTATTTTCATTGAAGGAAATGAATCCCAAAGGATTAAGCGATAAAGACTTGGAAGTGTCAAAGCTTATGGTTAATATTTGGGTCAAGTTTGCATCATCTAAGTGAGTTTAATATTTATTTATTTGAGTTATAATTAAAAGCCATTATTAAAATAAAAATTAATTTAACAATATCTATTGTATAAGTTATTTAATAGTCATCAACTAGTATCGATTTTTGAAAATAATAATATAAGCTTTCCTTATTATTTATATTTGTGTACTTATGTAGGTAATGCTATTAAAAAAATACTCACTCTAAAAAAATTATTTGTTCTAGAATACCTACTATTGACGGAACGGACAATGGAAAAGCTTGGCCTGTATTTACTTCTGTTGAAGAATCAGCTATACTTCACATAAATTCTAACCAACCAAAAATTGTAAAAAATCCATTTGTGAAGGAGTATACATTTTGGAGTGGACTACCTTTATTATCGCGTTTAAATACATCGAAATCACCTATAAATTCAAATATAAAAGATGAATTTTAATATTATTATAATTTTTTACTATAGATTTATTTATTTTTTTTAAGTTTTAGATTTACTAAATATCAGGTGATATATTTTAATATTTAAAATTATATTATGTGGTACTACTTTAAATTACCATTGTATTTAATACTCGAACAATAATATTAAATATTGTTACAATTATTTTCTATTATTTTATAGGAATGGTTTATTTGATTAATAATTTTGGAATGTATTAGATATTATAGCTGTTTATTTTTAGCCATTTTTAAAAGGTATTTTTTGTTTTAAAAATAATAAACTAGTGTATAATTATAATAAAATCGTAATGATACACAGCAAAGACTTAAATGTGAACTATTTATATAAAAGCGAGGAGAAAGTTACTCATCATCGACATTGATTTCATTGGGTATAAATTAATACTTATTGTGTAAACTGACTTTAGTGATGTTTAGTGATAATAATGATAGTGGGCTTAAAAATTGTGTTAATTGAAGTTTCATTAGTTAATTTTTAAATTTTTAGGAATTTAAATTTTTGGTTTTCTATAATTTCATTATAAATTGGACGACTCTACGAGTGTTAGAATTTTGAATTCAATTCAATTAATAATTTAAATATGTTTTGGTGACAGATATTAAAAGATTTATTTGTTGTTTTTTTTTTTTTTTAAGAATATACGTCAGAGAAAGTTACAATTCAAATAAATCAAATATTAGTGACTATTATACTATTCTTAACCATTCTTCTT
Organism: Melanaphis sacchari; assembly: GCF_002803265.2. NCBI lineage: Eukaryota > Metazoa > Arthropoda > Insecta > Hemiptera > Aphididae > Melanaphis > Melanaphis sacchari. Next base: position 6,450,828 of record NW_020271042.1, read on the forward strand.
CCATGTCCTTGAGGCGGAGTGACGAATGTACTAATTTTACTATCATGTGTGTGTTATTTTTTAAGTATATGTATATTGTATATCTACACGTTAATCATAGAAAAAAGACTTTGATCTTAAACTTTGAAGGTAATTTCTGATAGTTAATTGGATTTAATTTATACTTTTGGAAGGGTAAAATTAAAAATGTTAAATACTTTTTAAAAAACAATAGAAAAAATCAAAAAATTAAGGAAAAATAGTACCTAAATTCACAATTTTTTTTTTTAAAGTTTAAATTTTGCGAAATGGAATATTCACGCGTAATAGGAATAACGATTCTTATTTGACGATTTTAATTTTCTTGTTGTTTATAAAAAAGTATTAACTGTTACTTAAATTATTATTTTCTATAGGTATTCAAAGACATTTTCAAAATATTAAGACTTAATTTTGACTCTAAGTATTTAACATTTTTTTTTAGTTTTTTTTTTTAGTGTAATTTTCTATAAGAGTATAAAAATATTTGAAATATTTAGTCATATTTTATTTTTATAATTGTTTAAAGTTTAAATTTTGACAATATTTGTCAAAATTAACGACAATTAAAAAATAAGCCTGTAGTTAAAAATGTATAAAATGTTTAATATTTAAAGCTAAGAATTAAAAATTTAATACAATTTTTCTTTTAGTCAGATATATTGTGACCAAATACTCCAAAAAATATAAGCATTTTTATAGAAAATCTAAGATAAAATTAGATTTTTAAATGCGATTGGTTTTAGTTATTTTGTTGTAATTTAAAAGTATAGTAGGATAGTTGAAACTTCTAACGTACATCATTATATTTTATTTATACCCACAATGGCATTTTAAAATGTCGGTAAAAATAAATTCAACCAACACGTACACTAATAGGTTGCCATCTAAGTGTATATAATAATACATAAACAAACGTTATAGTCCGCGTTACGAAAACTGATAGCTGTCTGCCACGTTCTAGCAGGCTGTTTGTTGTAGTGGTTAGCAAATAATGTAGTAAAGTAAAATGTTCAGGAGAGTCTAAAATGATAACACTGATAACAGTGATAAGAATAGCGTAAATATTTACGTGCCACTGTTTTGGTCCGCAATAAGTGTTCGTACAGAACAAGAACTATTTCGGGCATTTTCTGCAGTCTACACGATAAGGCGAGGTTCAGGGTACAGAGGTGGCTAACTGCCAATTTTTGCGACACGAATGACAGTGAAAAAAATATCACTATTAAATGCATAGATATTGTAGGAAGCTAGTCGTTTAAATTTTTTAAAAAAAGCAACTTATAAAATATCTACGTTGGTTTATTATTACTTACAATTGCAATATTAATATTTATAACGTTTAAGTGACAAGAGTATTTACTACCACATACAGTTTTGATTAAACTGAATTAAACTGTTATGGTATATAATTATGTTTTAATATAATTATTTTTTATTGTAGCAAATTAAATAAATGTATTAATTACATCATAATTTATGTTTTTACAGGATTAAAATTCAATTAGAAGTCGGTATTTAATATTGGGTGTAGAAATGTGCAAGTCTCGCAGACTCTTTATTTTCAGTTATCCAAACGTCTCCACTTTGACCATTTTTCATAGCGTGAAGAAATGCAGTTTTAACATAATCAGTGCTGTAATATAAATTTTCAAATATTATAAGTTTTTTTTATTATCTTCTTATTCGTATAATAAGGATATTTTATTACTAACGTAATAATGTAATCAAATGTATTACCTCTGTATTGTTATTACTCTATTTTGATTTGGAGTCTCTTCACCGTTAATTATTAATTCCTTAATTTCGTGCTCTAAAGAGTTTTTTTCATCTATGTTGTTATCAAATCCGTCGAACGTAGGACCGGGACAAATAGCCATAACTCTGACGTTATTTCCGTGTGCTTTCATATTGAACGGACACTTGAAACGCATTAAAATTTGGTTAATATTAAAAAAAAAGGAAAATTCCTAAACTTATTAGTCATAATAAATGTTAATATTGCAGTTATAAAAGTATTTAAGATATATTTACTCCAATACATTTTGTGAAATCGATAACGGCTCTTTTGGTCGATTGGTATATGGGTAAGACAGTGTTGGATAGTCCAACTATCGATGCTATATTAATTACAGCAGAGTTTCTATCCACTTTGTTTTCAATGTATTTGAGACCTAGTATGGTACCATGAACTACTGCTTTCTATAATACAATAGTATAAAATTAAATTTATCTGAAACTACTAAAGATAATAAAACAATTAGAACTATTCTATTATGTTGTGAAGTAAATGTTCCTTACGAGCGGTTGACGATTGATTTCTTTAATAATCAAATTATAGGTGACCGAGGTGATAATGGATCTTAGCAAAATATCATGTACAAATTATTAAACCATTTATATTATAATTGTATATAAACAAGTAACGCAAAGGTATAACAAAAAAAAAAAAAAAAAAAAAAATATAAACGAAATAATACTCGACAATATACCAATGTAGTCACCGCAAAATGACCTTGCCAGCAATCCTCGCACTGAACCCAAAATTATGACACGTGGCCACGTGAGGGCAACAGTGACACGGCAACTCCCGCAAACAGCGACAGAACACAAAACTGCCACGCGCGTCGTGCGAACGTGGGACAACACGCAAAATGACAAACAGGATGGTATAAAATGAGGGACAACACGAGGACCAAGATCGTGTTTTACGTTCCTAAAACCAGACTCACACACAATTAAATTCAAACAGTAGTTGTAAAAAACGCAAAACAACTAAAGGAAAAAATGGCGTCTACCACTGTCACACGCGCATTTTCGACGAAGATGACGAACTAACGACAAACCACGCAATAATCAAAAAAAAAAAAACAGCGTGTTTTTGCGGCCTGGCTGACCGAGTTGAACCACTGGCTTAGTGTGGCCAATTTATGACCGGTGTTGCTCAAACATACTTCCCCATTGGAAGTGTAGACTTTCAATCTTTACAATGGAGTCAGCTCGAAGTTGGGAAAATAAAGCAAGCAGTTGAATGATGGTGAATTACTTGAAAGATATCGGACGTATTGCAGATGACCTAGTTGGTATTGTCGGTTTACAATGTAAACTTTACATAATCTATTTTACAAGATGATACAAATATTTTACAAAGTTAACTTACATTAAAATATTTGGTTCCTTTTTTTTACAATAACAAAAAAAAAAAAAAATTATTATAGATTACAAATAAAATAACATTTACAATAGAAAAAATATCATAACGATCCCGATAACTAGATATAACTTTAATTATTTTAACTATTGTACAAGTAGCATAAGTGGTGTACTGGCTTTCAAGAGTTTGAGATTACTAAACAGTGAATAATGGTTACTCACCATTTATAATATTAAAGAAAAATAACATGTATAAAACTAGTTTAAATTACACTTAAACAATATTATACACAAAATCATGTGGAAGGATCTTCTTCGGTTGGTAAAAGAACCAACTTAATTACTGGACGGATCAATTCTCCTCCATTAGTTAAAAGTCGAACAACGCGTACTACCCCGTCAATACCAGGTAAAAGCTGTGTCACACGTCCTAACTTCCATTGTAACGGAGGGACATATTGTCTTTGATAACAAACATATCGTTGACACGCAGTCCCTTCGTAGTGCCAGAGGCCCATTTTTGTCGCACTTGCAATAGATTAAGATACTCATTTGATCATCGACGCTAAAATGACTGCACTATCTGATGTAACAATTTCCATTTAGACAGATGGGTTCTAGTGACATCGGATACGTTGCAAGTAGGTACCGTGCACAGAGGCTGGCCAATCAGAAAATGACCAGGAGTCAAGCAATCCAAATCAGACGGATCAGATGTTAACGGGGTAAAGGGTCGTGAATTTAAAACCGCTTCAACGCGAGTCAAAATAGTGATGAATTCCTCTAAAGTTGCCACGTGTGTTCCCATTGTGCGAATAAGCAAAGATTTTGCAGTTTTGACGGCAGCCTCCCAAATGCCACCAAAGTGCGGGGCGCTGGGAAGGTTGAAATGCCAGTTAAAACTGAAAGACTTAACTAACTGGGATTTGACTAATGAACGTAACTGACGAGCAGCGCCACCAAAATTAGTTCCACAACCAGAATGAACGTCTGATGACAACCCCCGCCTGGACACGAATCTATCAAGAGCAGCAAGAAAAGCTTCGGTCGACAGATCGAGTACTGGCTCTAAATAGACACATTTAATAGCCATAACACACAAAACGGCTATGTACACTTTATAATGTTTCGATTTGCGAAGACTGACGTCTTTAATCGTTAATGGACCCGCATAGTCGATACCTACTTTCGCAAATGCACGGCATAGCTGAACTCGACACGGCTACAGATCAGCCATAACCGGAGTTGGATTTCGAGCTGAAAACCGAATGCAAATAACACACCTAATAATAACATGCTTAATCAATCAACGCGCTGCAGCGATCCAAAATTTCCGGGACACTACCATAGTGATAACCCTTGGGTCAGCGTGATAGAAAACTTTATGCCAGCGGCGTACAAGCAACAGTGACAAATGAGAACGGTGAGACAAAAGTATCGGATGTTTTTGGTGATCTGGGATAACAGCGTGTGATGACCGCCCTCTGACACGTATAAGACTCTGTTCGTTAATAAAGGGACTCAAATGTACCCATGCTTTTGAAATGTTAGTCGATGCATTGAATTCACGACACAACTGAGATAAATAAACACATTGCGACACCTTCGTAAGAACCAGTTAAGAGTCGTTTAGTTCAGACTAAGTGAGATAATGACTAGTATGAGTGACACGACGCCAACACAAATCAATAAATCGGTGTATCCATGAGACAACCGCCAACAATTTATCAAAAAACGAGAATTTATGAAACCATTCAGGCTCAGAAATCGACGTTCCAATCACAAGAGAGATTGTTTTGACTTCAGGTATATCGTCTAAATCAAGAGGCTGAAAATTGGACACCCAAGTGGATGGCGGTTGCGACAATATGTTAGGACCATTACAGTACAATTTTAAATTGATTAACGCCGACGGAGAAACACCTCAAGAGGCACAATCAGCGGGATTATCCTCAGTGCTAATATAAAACCAATTACAAAGAGGGATAAGTTGACAAATTTGATTGATGCGATTTGAAACGAAAACTTTAAATTCAAGATGGGCATTAACTATCCATGCCAAAGCCACAGATGAATCAGACCAAGCAAACATACCCTCAACGTTTAATTTGGAACTAAGAACACAGTTAGGTTTAAAATACCAAAAATTAATTTTTTTAGAATTTTTTTTTTTGAAAATGTTGGTATTCATATGCTTCACATTTTGGTGAAATCGAAATTCAATTATCGTACTTACTTTTTACGTTATTATAAATAAACCACAAAAAATTAATTATTAAGTCATTTACATATTAAAGTAACTCAAAATTGAGTTTTGGATTTTTTTTTTCATTTGGTATGTAATGACATAAAAAAGTTTTTGGTGAAATCAGAACGGACTAATATTTCTTGGTTTGGAAGAAATAGGTTAAAATAATAAGCAATACAAAATAAAAATATACAGATATAGATATGTAGATATTCTATTCATAAACATTTTATAATAATATTGTTACATGATTATTAAATTCATCTTCTAAATAACTAACTAATTAATATTTTATTTGATACAAAATGAAATATTTGCATTTATTTGGGTCAGTGTATGATTTGCACTTGTATAATATTTTGGTAAAATGCAGAGGTACAACCGAAATTCATTTTTTAAAATCATATTACCCACTAGAGGTGGTGTTGCATAGCAAATTGGGGGAAGATAATAAAGTGTGATATGATAATTATTAGATAAAAGTGATAAACATTGTAGAAATTGAACAATTTAATTACAGCATGGAGCACCGATACCTAACTGATAAGTAATTACCTAGGTATGTTTACGATTAGTAGATAAAAAAGTTATGGTTGTAATTCATAGCTAGTTGAGAACTTGCATCGATTTTAATTTTGAATAGTTTTGTACATTAATAATTTGAAAAATATGCCTCTCGATTTTATTTATATTTATGAGCTATTTAAGCGAAAACGCCAAGGGGCTGTTTCTTTAGCAATGATTGAAAAACTGTAGTCTTAAATATTAATTGCCAAAAATAACTCATTAAAATGCGTTTATGGACATTCTTTTAAATTATGTTTGACAGCAAATTGCATTGACGGATACGTATAGAAATGTCGAGATTATTCCAAGAATTCACATCGAGAAAAAGTAAATTTTAAAACATTAAATATTTTGTTATTTATAATAATAATTTGACGTTATAATCTTTGTATTAATTTCACAGCTCTTCTCTCATGAGAAGGGGTTATTACTATTTTGGCTTCAGAAATAAAAAAAATATTAGTGTTAGATAAACTGTATTTTTCCAAAGGTAAAATGTAATGTTTATGTATTCACAAGAAAAGATACATTTTTCTATAAGTTGCATTTATCTCTGTAACGATTATGAGTTTTACGTATTAATGACTAAAAGCGTATAATTATTGTCCTTTTTTGGAGAATTAGTGATTGCTCAACATACCATCGTGGGCTGGGTATATTTTCACCGTGAAGTTGTTTTTGATGGGATGATAATACATCATGAAAAAATTAGTAGTTATTATTTTTAAAATGTTATAATATGTTATATTTGAATAATATTTTAATATAACGAATAGGAGTAGGTAAAACAGTTGAAATTGATGGATCAAAATTCGGAAATCGCAAATACTGTGTATTTGATGCAGTTGGTGGTCAATATTAAGCGATGTATAGAGAGATAACGGAGCATGTTTCTTAATTTTTGTTGAAAAGCGAGATAAGGAAATATTGCAAGCTATAATCAAAGAATGGGTGTTGCACATTAACACCGTTGAAGGCATGTGGAGACATGCCAAAACTTCACTATTTCAATATTCACGAAAAAACATTTCTATGACGGATACATAGCAAAATTTATATTTTTAAAATAATGCCGTATAATCTAGGCCCTGACGTGGAATTTTTTCGTTTAGCTGGTAAGTTATACGAACCACAAAAATACGACAATGATGGGCTCGGTGTATCTGATGACGAGAATATTGATTCAATATAATATACATTACCTATATCTAAAAAAAAATTCTAAAAAATCATTTGGGAGCTAATCTGTATTTGTTCCTAAAAGTATAATATGATTAATCGAACTAAACTAAAAAAATCTAATGGAAATATAAAAATATTGCTAATCTTAATTTAGGTATCAATATATATCTGTGTTTGTCTACTTACGTAATTTAAATCGATGGCTAGCTCCCACGAAGTAATATACTTGGTCATGATACCGGCATTATTAACAACTATGTTTATTTTCCCAAATTTTTCAATAGTCTTTTTAAAAGAGTCTATAAATATATACGTAAAAAAATTATTAAATGTTCTGGATTCTATATAAATTGTAATTTTTTATGTTTACATAACATAAACTGTCAATAAGAATATTTACCTTCGAATTCGATTTTATTGGTAACATCACACTTGACAAATAATAATCTACTTGAAGACGATTTGTATTTGATTTCTAATTCTCTGATCGCTTTGTTTCCTGTTTCTTCGTTAATATCTATTAGTGATACCTTGATAAAAATAAATAGTAAGAAATATTTCGTATACAAAGTTAATTGGACACAAAAATTGATCAAAATTTTATTTTTAAGGACATCGTGATTGTTAGATGCTTGTCTAACGGTTGACCGCCAACCGCTACTCACAAACTTGCACTGCGTATTTCAACGTTTTCCTCTAGTGTTTTGATTCGTTATTGTAGTGTAACGATTGCCGTCTATCGACATCGTACATTATTCCTTAAGTAGGGCACACGTTGTTAAAATGCTGAGTGTGAAGAATGGCAAGCGGGGCCGACTGATGACCTAAGGCTTTTAGGCAGCAGTCTAGGGTATATAACGATTACCAATACGTATAGTGAAAGAGAGTGTGCGACACGGAGCAGAGGCAGACGATACAGAAGACTCCTTAACGATCCGTGCGGCCATCCTCAATCTACACTCACGGCTTGTCAAATCTACCCGGATCTGTAACCTTTATTCTATATATATAATTACAAATTATCTGTTAAAATATACATTACATTTATAACAACTGTGCTTTACTTGAATAAGGTAACCCTGATCTCTAGTTTATTAATATTACACACCGAGTTCGAGTCCCCGAGACCTCGTTAATCAAAACATAATTTTATCGGTATGGCGACGCAAGACCGCTTGCGCCAGGTGAATAGGGGACGTTACATATTTGTCTATCTGACATATTATTATCAATCTAACTTTCCTTTGCCCAAAGATTTGTGAAACTCGCTTAGTGTTAATTGAACTTGTACGTAATACGCTTACATAATATGTTTTTGTGTAAACTATATTATTTTCGATAATATGTATTAGGGATGGGCAACTTAAAGTTACTTGGGGGTCAATTTTTAGAATTTTAAAACTAAGTAGGCTGGAGAGTATAGAAAGCAAAAATAAAAGGCTGATAAAATTTAAAATTAACATTAATTACTTTTTATACTTATTTATTTATGTTTACAACATGTTTTAATGTTAAAAAAAACTTAATAAATTAAATTCAGATAAATACTAAAATTGTATTGTTATTAGAAAATATAGCACATACCAGATAAAAAGGCACATGACCGTATATGCGGCCGCGGTTCGCCAGTTGCCTATTCTTAATATATATATTATAAACAGAGTATTTAGTGGTGTTTTAATAATGAATTTATTCAAATTCTGACGTACCTAATTTAATATTCGATTATTCGAACGAGTAGTTTCTCAATCATTAAATTAATAAATTATTGCATATAAACAGGATTATAGTCTTTAAAAATGGTTTTACAAAAATATAAGTTATATCAGTTATATGTAATATTATATCTATTATTTAACTATTACGCATGAGCTATTTTAATATATTTTATAATAGTTAATACTTCAATATTAATTATTAAATTTTCCAAATCATCATAGTCCCCATATCTTTCAATCCCATCATCATGGATCTTTTATTTTTAGTATACACATCTTAATAACTCAAAAACTATACTCGTTTAAATTTTGTTTTTGATATGTTAATATTTTCAGAAAAGTTATCCACTAAATAATTTTTCCTGGCCAACAAACTAACTCTGACATAGGTCTTATCGTTAGATGGGATATCATCTTATTATTCTATGAGTTCAAAGTCAAAAAATTGATGCTATTTACTTCCGAAAGAATAATTTTATAACCAATAAATTTCACATTTGTATCAAATAATTTGTATAAAAATACAAATAGTATACTATTCTCGTTACACACGTTTCAATTATGAATGGATTCGATATTAATAAAATTTTCAACTAAAAATTATTTCAGTTTTTAAAAGAAGAGGGTAAAAATGTTATCCACCCCAAAAAGGTAACTTAAGAAATTTTTTTTTACACAACATTTAAATCAAATTTTAATAAACACATCTGCACGTTTATACATTCAAATTTAAGAAGGAGAAGAGTAACTACTTTGCTGTACAGTTGTTTGTGAGTACTTTGTCATCGAGTAGGTGATTATAGACTGTTGTTTCTATGTCTACTATGTCACTAACAAAATAAAGCGATAACAGATTATCGTTGTGGATGTGGGTTAAAATGGATGTGTTTATTTGGAATTTAATGATAAATCATTGCATACAAAAAATAATTCTGAGTGGAGAGTGTCGTTAGCCTATTATATAAATTATTATTTTACTATAAGTATAATTAAGTAATACGATAAAAATTACAAATAGGTAATGGCAAAAAAATAAATAAATAATAATAATCAAAATGTTTTGAAAATGCCATTGTGTATATAAAATATAATATCATACGTAAAAGTATTAAATTCCTACCAATATTTTTAAATTACTAAATAACTAAAATCATTATTCTTTGTTTAAATATCAAATTTTGTTCAAATTTGAGCTTTAAGTGTTTATGTATAAAAAAAAAAACAAGTTTTCATATTTTTAATTCCAGTATGCACAACTTATGAGGAATCTGTACTTATTAAATGTTCAAGCCTCATAGGTTATAATAATAGCCATAAAAATTGAAAAATACATTTTTAATTTAAGAATAATCTATACCTAGATTATAATTTTGCTAAATTTAATTGTTCATGAAAAAATATTGTGCCTATGAGTTTAAAATATTTTTTAATTGCTAAAATTTCAAATTATACGGTATCTAATACTGAATTTTTAATCTAAAATTTGAGCTTACAAACTCAATTTTTACCATTTAAAAAAAAAAAAAACTTAAAGGATTATTTTAAATGCTATAAATAACTTAAATTATTTTTAAATATTTTGAAAAAATTTTCTAAGTACCTATAGAAAATAATAATTTTGATGAGAACGATACGTCTTATGATTTTAAGATAAATAATTTTTTAATTACTTTAAATAAACTAAATTTGTTTGATAAAAAACCGTTATTTTACTCGTAAATATTCAATTTTATTAAAATTTAACCTTTATTAACACTAATGAAAAATGTATGTGTCTTTAATTCTTTATGCTAAACTTTTTTTAACTCCAGTATAAAAAATTTATAAGAATACTAGTATCAATTTTCAAGCTTTTTAACCGAGTTTAAACGTTTAGAGAAAAAGTAATTTGAAACTTAAAGTTATTAATTAATAAATTAAAAAATATCATAGAAAATTATATTGTAATAACACATGATGTGTGAGCATATCATTAAAATATCATAATTAGATAATATTAATATATTCAATGAACATTTCTAGTATCTACAGTTATTTGTTTTTAAATTATAACAAAATTACAAAATGTTTTTATCGTTAAGTTCAGAATCAAACAAATAGGATTATTGTTATTATGCATTAGTTGGCACCGGTCCAATGTGTGACCTACACATACATTTTCGGTCCAGTGTGCGATCTACATATACGTATTGACCTATACTGCATTTTTAATAGTTATTAATTCATTATAGTTATTAATTAATATTATTTTATTCTTTAAATTTATTCATATTAATAGTTATTATAGTTATTAATTCATTTATAATTAATTATCCTTCTTGTCTGATAAGAATTCATCGTAATTTTATGTATAATTATTATTTCATAAAAGCATCTTTCGTGCCTAATAAAAATTCGTCAAATATAGTTTGCTTGTTTGGGTGATATAGGTATCCTAATGTAGCACTCATAATAAAAAAAACAAATTTATTAAAATCACTGTAACGCCATATTTAAAATAACGTAATTCAACAAAGACAGTGAGACCGTAACTGAATGTCGAACGGCTTATAATTATTACGTTTGTATCTCTATTCTCTTCACAAAAATAAATATATTTCTCCATGTCATATAGGAAAAAACACACATTGGCTGTAGGTCGCACGTTGACCCGGCAAAGATAAGGACAGGTCAATAATTATCAGTTGTAGGTTGCACATTGGACCAGTGCCCATTAGTTTATTACTTACAAAAGCACCGTTTTTTAGCAGCTCGTCGACGATCGCGAGACCCATTCTTTGACCGCCTCCCGTTACCAGTGCTACAGATCCGGCTAATTCTCCGTTTGGATTTTGCGTGTTCATCGTAGTACAGTTAAGTTCACCACACATGAAGCTTTTTTTGCTGCTGGTTTCCATATGGGGGAGCTGTGATGGCAACATATTTGGTTTTAATAGTCGTAAATTACGTCACTGCTGGCTCCGTTGTGTAAACATGCGCTGGATTTTGACATAGTTTACGCTCATAGTTTACGTACTTGATAGTTTGGTTAATTTGTTCATCAACCTATTAAAAGTATAACCTTAATACGTGGCCCATAGCTGTGATAAAAATTAATACTGATTACTGATGAGTTATCGGCAATGAGTGATAAAATCTATAAGTATTAAGTCCAGTCTGAGAACGCATAGCGTATGATGCCAACATCGCAAAGTAGCCATCAGACATCTAATGCAGCAGCTTACTTGGAGCCAATAGCAGCAAAAAAAAAAAAAGGTCGTGTGAGGCAAGCTTAAGTGTCAAAATGTCAAATAATATAGAATTATACAAAAATATTACACAAACTTTGATTTCATAAACTCAAAAGTCAAAAAAAGCAATTTTAGTTATCAACTGTTAAGTATAATATTAAAAAAATAAACTTATTTTAAATAATTTATGATAAATAATATTATACATACTATACTTTTATTTATATATTTTTTTTCATCTGAGTTCTCTAAAAATCTAAGTGATTTATTGCTTTTACTTTAATTCTGAATGTTTATAAAGTGCGTTTCGTCCCTTCACTATCTAAATGGTTGTAATAGTTACGGTTTTTGGACTGTAACATCATTATTATTACATTTTTATCGATGATCATATCAATTTTAGTTAATTTAAAAAAAAAAAATCTAAATCGTTATTACAATATTGACCTATGGTTTAAAAGTGTGTTAGTCATTACCATTATTTATTCTGATCTCTGTTACAACTACAAATCATTTTTGTTAAGAGGATGCTTGAACGGACGCATACTAGTTGCGGACGAAATTATTCAGGTCAATATTGTAACATAACAATTGCGGACACGTTTTTCGTTATCATAATACTAGTTGCGTACAAAGTTTTTTTTAAATAAAAATCACGTAAGTTGCGGACACAAATATTTCCCTTCACCACTTTTTCATTTTTATAGTTTTTGTGGCAAAAATTTTTTTGAAACAGCATGTATAAATGATAATCTACTGATTTCACCATTTGAATATTGCAACATTTGTTTACTAATAATATCCTCTTTATCGACAGTTCTTTTGGCTCGTTTTAAATTTCTTACAGCAGTATAGTTCATTTTAGTATAGCTACCAGTCTGTACTTCATTTATGGCCTCGATCAATTGATATATATTAGGGTGACTGCGATAAAACATACCATTAAGTTTAGCATGGAAACTTTCACAAGCATTTGTGGTTCGTGAAATAGATGAAGAAAATTCTGCCCATATTTCTGGAGGAAATATTGCAGAATCTGTATTTATATAGTTCAAAAAAACATAATCTGTAAAATCGTGTATAGCAGTACAGCCAGCCGGCAGCGTAGACATAAAGTCATCTGTAAAGCAGTCATCCACTTCGTTAGGTGACAAAAACGGTAGACCAAAAAATGATTTTAAAAAGTTCCCATTTTCGCCCTCAGTATTATATACTTTAGCTAGACCTAATAACTGTATTTTTCGGTACCAAGCTTGTCCGAGATGGAACCGATATACTTTTATTTTGCTCATTGGCCATACTAGACGAACAGCTGAGTGAATAGATTGTTCAAAATCAATATGAAAAGTAGTTGGTAGGATTGGTGAACGTTTTTTTAAAAATTCTAGTGCTGTACAATAATCAGTAACTGATTTGCCCACCAACAAACAAAAAAATAATGGTACGTAAATACTATTTTTTACGCCATGGACCACGAATAATTGATTGTACGCAATTAGTATGTTATATTTGTGTCCGCAATTCGTATGTTACCTTTTTAGATTTCGTCCGCAACTCGCATGGTTTTTGTGACTTTGTCCGCAACTAGGAAACACCGGCTTGAACTATTATAATAAATATTACTCTATACCAGGTAACATTTATTTCTTTAATTTCATTTAAACATTTTAATAACAAAAAGTTACATCATTAATCTTAACATCTCGATAACTCAGAAGTTCAATAACTCAATGTCTCAATAACTCATTTTAATTTTACATGCAATCATTTAATAAATTATTCAAATAAAATGCATTTAATTTAAAAATTAACTACGTTCTGCTTATTAAAAAATTATCCGTTTTCTATGTTCCTCTCTGTATAAGGTTAGTTCTATAGTTTTTATTAGTCAGCGAAATGTTTAATTTTTGTTTTATGTTTAAGGTATGGTTTTCATATCCCTATATACAGTTTAATAGTCGTCGAAAACTTTAATCCTGGTCAAGAAGCATTTATCTGTCATTATCCTATATATAATTTTAAACTAGAGTCGTTTGTACTTGCTATTATTACTCTAAATTCAGCTAAAAGTTGTTTGTAATATGTTATATGTAAGTTACATTATAATATTTAAAATATTACATATTTATGAAAAAGGTTCAGTGTTATTATTAGGGCGTAAAATTGAATGTACAATTATTTTTTTCTTCTATGCTTGCGCATTGTTTTGTTTACCAAAAATGTATTCCAGGAAGTGCAGTATTTTTATCCGTATTTCAGTATTTGATTCATATTTTGTTATTTTATAAATCAAAAATATTTCATATTTAATTTAAGATGCGAAACTGTTAGTGTATGAGATAATAATATTATGAATTTGCTTTTGTAATAAAACTAAAACAATCATATTTTTCGTAGAAATAAAATAACTTGGTATAATAAATGTCTAAAAATAAATGCTTTATTGAAAAAAAAAAAACTATAAAAAGTCATTACAATATAAGTAGTAATATTCGTATTATTTATTTATTGTTTAATTGTAAGTTTCGAGATGATTCTGTTCGTTGAACGTTGGTAATTTTCCATTTTATTATGTATCTAGCTGAAATTGAGCTTATTCTTGCATTTTATTTTTTTTTCAATTTTTTTAGAACGTTTATAAGTTTTTAATTATTACTAGAGAAATTATCTATTTTCTATGGGCTATTATTTGTATAAAGTTAGGTTTCTAACATTTATTTTTAGGGTATGCAATTTTGCGCTTTAGTTATTGAAATGCAATAGTAAATTTTGGTAAACGCATATCTCTATGACGTGTTTTTATTTTCTGTTGATGCAGCTCTGAACAATAGAACGGAAATAAACACTGAGTTAAGACGTTTTCTTGTACTGTTAGTTATGCTATTTTATAACCAGTATACAAGACAAGATGATTTGGATGAAATTAGAAATACAGTATTCAAAGAATATTTTCTATCCGAAAGATTGGATAACAATATTCATTTAAATGCGGTTTAACGCAAAAGACTCAATACACCTAAAATACGCCTATACAATGCTTGAATAATTTACTTTCATTCTTATATAATATATTGTGTATATACATTATTTATAATTTCAGATAGTATTTGAAGGATGTTTTATTCTTTGCAAAGTAGATATTGCAAAAAAATTATCGTTGCCAGTCTACGATCACAAAAAAGTTAGGAATCATCCTAGATTATGAACTAAATAGTCTGTATAAAATAGTAATTAAAATCCAAATAGTAACTTAAATTTGGACTATCTTAATGTTTCTAAATTAATAGTTAATATTTAGAATAAATTCACGGCTTTTGAATAAGTAAATATGTACTCTTGAATTCTATATGATTATTATTATTAGATGCTTAGGTATGAAATTAACTTTAGATATTATACATTTAGTTTAAATCATCGACAGATAGTTTTTTGGACTATATGATTATAGTGTGTTCAAAAAAATTCTGATTGAATAATAATTATGTTTTAACTTTTAACGTATTTTAGTATTTTACTAGTTTAACTACTGTAGAAAGAAATAACATATATTATGTTTTTCAAAGATATAAGTTAACTCTTTGTTGGAATTTTACTTATCCTACAAATATATATTTTGTAAATATAATAAAGCAATACATTTTTTTGATGAAACAGCTGTTGGACCTACCAAAAATAACCTTTAATGGACAATTTAATACTTTACGCGGCTAAAATTTATACAAAATACATTCTATGAGAAATATAAACTTTAGAACCAACCATCTTACAGTTTCAATTTAAATCAAACTATACCACAAATATCACTTAACATAAAAACAGAACTATAATTTTTCCATGGTAAATATTGTAAATTTAAAAAATTGATTACGTACTAATAATTAAAATATAGAATATTCATTATCTATATATCTAGAACAATATGCGTAAATTATTATGTTAAAAATATAATTAGTATTGGAAATTGATATTCTATCTATAAAAATAATTAAGTCGTATTTAATTCTTATTATATTTTATAAGCAACACAAGTGTTTTTTTTTTTGTACTATTTTACATTTATTTTAAGTTTTTATACATATTTAGTATAGATTTCCTCATATTTTTTTTTATAGCTTACGTATTAAAAAGCTAAAAATTTGGAGTACTTATTTAATAGTGTGATCTGAGTTAACATTTGTCGACTCCATAATATTTCATAATTTGAACGTAAAATTCATAAATTTAATGTTAATTTATCTTTTTTTATGTTATAGCTTATCAGATTTTAATCCTCTCATAGCAAAAACAGTTTTTTTTTTTAAATAATAAATTTCGATCAAGTAATAGTATAGTCTTACTAATATATTATATTTTAGTTTAGTGTTGAAGTGATGCAGACTTATTTAATAGGTAATTAATTTAAGCGTTATTATAACAAATAAAATCTTATATAATTTGATGTATGTAACAATAAACAAATTATTAATATCCTAAAAGTGAAATTAAAAAATCTAACTTGGTATATTCATTATTTATTACAAAGATTTGAAAATAATGACAATATATTTCATAAATTGCTGTGGAAATCGCTGATTATAAATAATTATTACTATATAACCATTGATTACGATTATGAGAAATTACTGAACACGATTACGGTTAAGGAGTTATTAAAAGAAATAAACTTTTTTTTCTCATCTGGTAGAGTGACGTTTTGATAATTGTTGGAGTTCTATTGTAATCAATTTTTTATGAAATACCCAAGTTGTGTAAAATATATATTTTAAATAGGCATTTTTCAACATAGATATGTTTTTGGAATGTATAAACTTTTTTTTCTGACCGATTTTGTGTTACGTTATTAATTATTTTAACTCTTTATAATAACCATTGTTTCTATAATATTATTCTAATACGTTTAGCATTAAAATTCCTACTAAACTTGGTTCAACATATCAAATGTATCTATGGTTCCTCAATTTTTACTGATGAGTAAAAATATTAAAGAACATGCTACATTATATTTTTCGAAAACATTATATTTTTTTTTGTCTTATAATTTGAATTCTATGACCCATAAAAAATATTCTAACGGTAACTTATTTTTATAGTGTAAATTATTTTACTATTATTTAAATGAATATGGGTTTGTCTGCCTTGGTCATAAGATTGTTATTCATAATAATTAGAAACATATGTAAGTATTTAAACTTTTAAGAACCATAAATAAATTATTATGTGTGAAAATAAAGTTCAAATAGGTAAATACTTAAATGTATATTTGATATTTCATTTAGTACATTATAGTGAATAGCGATACACTTAAAATATCGTTAATATCAAACATTCATCTGTCTGACAAATTATGTGATAATTTTGATAATTTATGGTTTTGAGGCATTATTTTAGTGTTGACTTGTACGGAAATCTAGTTTATTATTGCTGCAGAAACTATATGTTATTAAATTAATGTTACTATATACTTGTAGTAAAGTTTATATATTTTATTGTTTATTATATGCACATATAATAAATTAATAAGTGATGTCAGTGAAATACTATGCCTCAACCAATATTATATTAATTACGTTAAAAAAAATAAATTAATGGTATCTGGTTCATTGAAGTCTGTATCTTATTTTAGAATATACCTTAAGTTACGTAGTATTTTATTAATTTAAATAATTTTAAATATTACTGTGCATATTTAAAATTTATATTTTTAATATTATTAGATTAACTTTTATAATTTTATTAGATAACATAATATAGGTATACTTTATATAAATTTAAATGATTTTACATAATAATTTTATACATATATTTTAAATGTTTAATTTTGACATTTTTTGAAATATTATTGATAAAATTGTTAAAAATAATATTAATACGTTTTCATTTTTTTTTTAAATACTTATATTTACATATACGTTTTCTACGATTTGTATTTTTAAATACATTTTTACTTAAAATAATAATAACAATAATGATTTGAAAAACAAATTTTCAATTTTTAGAATAATTAATGTACCTACCTAACTTGGACGTCGCCCGATTGCGACCCAAAGTATACTTTTTACCTTTTTGCCTATCCCGATTGCGGCCTGTCCATAGATGGTAGGAAATACTATTTAAGTGGTTTAATATTTGACTAGATACCTATTTATTGACAAATTAATTGTACTTCATATCTATTTTTATTGTAAACAATTCATTTTATTATATCCATTGAGAAAGAATTATATTATAGTATACTTGCCATGTGTTTAAATATTATTTTTATTTATAATTATTTTATAATAATTTAGGTATATCGACGTACTTCATAATATTATAATAAAAGTTTGAATTTCAAACACAAATACGTCCAATAAACATTTATACAGTATTTAAAATATTGACTTTATTTTATTAGTTATAAGGTATTTTGTGAACCAATGCGTCTATGGACGCAATCAGGATACTTATATTTGGGATAAAATACGACTACCTGTATTCGGGCCGCAATCGGGCAACTCTGCCTAACTTGTAACTTTAAATAAGATTCATTGTTTTAGAGTAGCATATACTTATATTCGCATTGATTATTAATTTATTAAATAATTTTCTCAATCTTGAATATAAATATATATATATATATATATAAATTATCTATTATAATATTATGTACTTTGTATACTTCATTTATCATAAATTTATCATTTTTTGATTTAATTTGATAATATTGTGTTTATTCTATTGAACCAATGTTGTTTAAATGTATTATAATCACAATATTATATATATATATATATATATAATATATATACAGAGTGTCCCAAATTTCACATGACAGCAGATTTTAGCATGATATATTTAAATTAGAAAAAAATGACCTATGTAAAAACCTCTTTGAATCATATAACCTAAACTAATTTAAAATTAATTATTTTTTTTATTAATTAAAAAGGGGGATTTTAGGGGTAACTTTTAAAATTCAAATAGGAACCTATATTTTTGAAATACAATTCATATAGTATTTATTTTTTAATGAATTTTGACGAATCATTCATAATTATGCGTTAATAATTAGAGAAGTTATTTACATTTGAATTTTGTATTTAAATTATAAAATGGCATAAATGAATAATAATAATCATATACGTTTGTGCTTCCGTTATACGCCGATGCATTGTTGTACAACCTTAATAATCTGTACGCTATTTAACTATCAATTTATTATAGTAATAAAATATTAAAATGTGTGTTTGGTATCTATTAATTTGATTTTATATTACATATAGGTCAAATCATATATTGTACTTATAATTATAATCAATGCTATTATTGGACCGTTATTTACCTTTTCAATAATATTGTACATAACATTTATTATTTATAATATAAAATTATAAACAAATATCATACAATTGATAAATAATAGATAATTGTACCAAATTGTTATATAAATTATTTTATACAGCATATAATTATTTAAAATTTATAAAAATAGGTTACCTAGCCGTATTTTTTGACTAACGAAGGTACCTACCTAAATATATTTTTTAGTTTAAATAATAAGTAATAATACATCTATTTTCATATTATATTGTTTGAATCAATTTAATATTAGATACATACCATTTCTAAACACTGCAAAATGACAACATTGATTTTAAAAACTTGTATGATTAAACTTTGTGTTCAACATGAATAATGCTAAATGAATAATGATGCATATAAAATCAAACAGATTTTGAAAAAACATTACCTTTTCACAACATAAAGATATAGTCAATCCAATATTAAATTATAACTATTAGGACTTATATGTTGTTACATTAATTGAAAGTTATTGAAGACTAAAGGTTATAAGTTAGATTTAGAAATTTCAAAGCTTTAAACACAGATAAATAAAAATAAAAATATGAGCATATTCATATGTACATACACTTCATACACTAGAACAAAATAACTGTAATTGAATTTATTTAAAAATGTTTTTATTATTAATTGTAATATAAATTTTTCCTTTTTTGAATAATTCTACTTATTGCTTCAATATCAATGTCATTGAGTAAAAAACACTGGATAGGTAAATAGGAGGAATTAACATTTGTAGCATGTAGCATAAAAAAAATCATATATAAAAGTCACACAGTTGTCATCATAGACGTAAATAGGGGGGGGGGGGGGGAGGCTTGGATAGGCTTAGTCCACTCTTCAGCCACTCAAACCCACCTAAAATGAAATATGATTTAAAAATTTGAAAACAAGCAAGTTATTCAAACAATACGTTTTTCTTTAATTATATCACAATAGAAAACAATCATGGGTGACACACTGACACGAAAAAAAAAAATTGATAATAAAAAAATATCGAATATTGTGATAATGGTGTGGAACAAGTTATTGATGCAGGTTATGGGGTAGTAATTGATAGTAGGTGTAATACAACTATTATCAGTGATTAAAGTAAAATTATTTTATAAATAGAAATATGCCAGTATTTTCCTTGTTCTAAAGCAGTGATCTCAAACTCAAATTACCTACGGGCCATATATTTTTTCAAAAAAAATTCGCGGGCCAAATTTTAAGTGTCACTTTTATACTTATACACTAGAAACTAAAGACAAAATGAAGGCAAAAATACATACAAAATCCATTTATTTACTTTTTATTACTACAAAATTATCATTGAAAAAATATAATGATCGTTAACTTAAAAAAAAATTATAATTGAAATTTAAAAATAGCTTGAATATTTGATAATTTTTATTTTTGAGCTGCACTATTTTCATATTTTTGTTCAAAATGTATTTTTATTGCGGGCCACTTGTGGCCCGCGGGCCGTATGTTTGAGACCACTGTTCTAAAAAATATAAATTATAAAGTTATCACGATGATTTTTGTAGCTTACCTACATATGTCATATGTGTTCTTTTTTTCATTTGCTCTATTTAAAGTGTTTATGGTTAAGTGTTTAAAGTCATTATGTTTAGCATATTTAATTGTTATAAAAAAACAATCTGCCAAAAAAAAAAAAAAAAAAATACAATTATAATAAAAATTTACTATTTTATAATAAATATACTTTACTAATAGATATTTTAAATTTTATTTCTTTATTGAACATTTTGATATTCATAATTTTAATATATTTTCTTGTTTATTAAAAATGAGGGTGGCAGTGTTATAACCCCTTCCCAGTGTTAACACATCAAGTATGGGCTTAAGCCCACTCAATTTAATGGGTCTAGTTACGTCTATGGTTGTCATTTACTCAACATTGGTGAAATACATTACATAATATGTACTTACAGGAATTTTAATTTTTAAACTACATTTATATGACATTTTTTTCCTTTAATAAGTAAAAATCACGATTCATGGACGAATCCCCGTAATACATTTCCCCGTTAGACATTTCCCCGTTACGCTTTCCCCGTCCAGCGATTTTCCCCGTTAGACATTTCTTCGTCAAAAGAAGGATATACAGGGTGATTTTTTTATCAAACAACACTCATTATTTCCAAAAGTATTCATTTTTTTGAAAATATTTTTTTACATAGTTTCAAATTGTTAATATATTAAAATCAATCAATTAATAGCAGGGCAAGAACAGGTAGCTAAAAAGAAAAAATATACGAAGACAACCACACGGATTAAAAAAATTGTAAATTCTTACCATGAACGTAATTTAAATGAATATTTAATTGGAATTGCTCATAATTTACAAATATAAGGTATTAATTTTTATTATAATTATTGCTCAAAATTTTTATTATTATTTATATATTTATTATTATTATTATTATTATTAAATAAAATTTTACAAATTATTTTATGTGTCTGTAATAGTGTAATAACGTATACCAGTAGCATTAATTTTTATTATAATTATTGCTCAAAATTTTTATTATTATTTATATATTTATTATTATTATTATTAAATAACATTTTACAAATTATTTTATGTATCTGTAATAATGTAATAACGTATACCAGTAGCATTCATTTTTATTATAATTATTGCTCAAAATTTTTATTATTATTTATATATTTTTTATTATTATTATTAAATAACATTTTACAAATTATTTTATGTGTCTATAATAACGTATACCAATAGCATTATTTTTTATTATAATTATTTCTCAAAATTTTTATTATTATTAATATTATTATTTATATACTTTTATTATTATTATTAATTAACAACATTTTACAAATTACGGGGACGGGGAAATGTCGCACGGGAAAAATATTTTACGGGGAAGTGTTTACGGGGAAATGTTCGACGGTGAAATGGGGACGGGGAAATGACCCGTTACCAAAATCACATGATATGCAAAATACATATCTAGATGCATACATAAATACTTATAAAATGTATAGTTTTATATTATTATAGTCAATATTATAATGAGTTTTTAATTTAATTATAACAGCATCTAAGTCCCAATCATGACATCAAACATAATGAGTAAGTATTTTTACTAAATTTAAAAGCAAATATAATTAATAATACATACACATATGTATAATTTAATTTGAAGATATTTGAAATATTATGTACAATTTTTTTATGTAAGGCTCAATATTTACTAATATAAAAACAAATTATTGTTATCATTTAGTAAATTTTAATATATTAATATAAGCAAGCCATCGAGATAATTATGTATGGTAAACTAATGTAAACTCCCCTAGATGGCGCAGCGTATGTGCTTGACAGAAGAAGAGATGTAGTTGATAGTAGTTGTTGTCGCGCGTTGAGAAGCGAGTGGTGACATGTGCTGTGTTGCGAGGTTGATCTGACGTTATTCAATTGGTGTGAAGTTATTTTAATAAAAATCGTATTTCTAAGTGTTAATTTCGTCTTATGTTATTTCTCCTCGTAGGGAAAGTTAACACTAAGTTTAAAAGCAAATTCATTATTTTTAAAAGACTATCATTTTTAAAACTTATAATTTAATTTTAATGAATGTGAAGATACTTGAAATATGTACAATTTTGATACTAAAACAAATTATTGTTGTCATTTAATACATTTATTATAAAATAAACTACTCATCGTGATATGTATGGTAAACTAAATTACTATTTATCTATATTAATCTATTAAAAATTACAACTATATTTAAATACCTTCATATGATCAAATTAGTTAAAAATACCTAGTTACTTTTGTGAAAATAATCTTATAAACTATAACAGCAAATATTTAAAAAGTTATTTCAATATGGGTACCTACTAATTGTTTACAACACTTAATATTTAAATGTATTAGCCACAAGTAATATTACTGTATGAATATTTACATTAAATATGATTGACCAATTTAACTTACAGAATTTTGGTTCATGCCAGAGGTTAAATACTAGTTCAATCGAATAATAAATCATACAGGTATTTACTATTTTGGTATATTTAATATACTATGAAATATGATCAATAATTAAACAAATTAGTAGTAAATAATGATGAAGCATTCATAAGCTCAAAATGGTGACTTCTGTTGAATTCTATAATGTTATCTAATGATGGTGATGAACAAAAATATAATCTTTCTATGATCTTAACAAGAAATATATTAGTTACCTTCTAAGTATAAGTAGATAAATGTACAACATTATCGAAATTACTTCTGATGTCAGTTTAAAACAAATGGAAACATTTCCAGTCGATAACAAGTAATTGACAAAAATTCAAACGCACTAATCACAATGACTTATAAACATCAACTTGATGAAATAATTAAATATGTATTTAAATTTAGTTTAATTTTTAAGTTTTAACTGTCATATAAAAATCATGAAGTAAAAACTAAGAAGTGATAATTATAAGTGACTATTATTATAGTAATATAGTATTGATGTAATAATATGGTATAAGAAACACAATATTCTGTGGCATAAGTCGGTAGATACTATCACTATGGCAATATTACCACAGATATCTAAACAGGTTACAAATATAATTGATTAAATAATTTGATAATACAAAACACTATTATCACAATCTTACACTCATATGTTTTGCACATTGTACTGACTACTGTTTATTGTAATAAATTGATAATTTTATATCAAGATTAGTAAAGACGTACAACGGAAGCACTTTTAGTATTATTTACTGTAATTATTTTATAAATTAACACAAATATTCAGATGTCGATAGCTCCTTTAATTATTTACGTATTAATATAAACGACGTGTCAAATTTCATTAAAAATTAAACTGTGCACGAATAATATTACAAAAATATAGGTTCCTATTTAAATTTTAATAGTTACCCCACGAACTTCCCCATCCTAATTAATAAAAAAAATATTTAATATCAAAATAACTTGGATTACATGATTCAAAAAATGTTTTCATATAGGTCATTTTCTCCTAATTTAAATATACCATGCTGAAATCCACTGTCACATGAAATTTGGAACACTTTGTATATATTATACAGTGTAATCACGATTTAAGGTAACACTAAATATCTCAGCTGGATGACCTTGTATTATAGTGAATAATTTAGAGGACGTGGGGGGTACTGAAATACACATTTATTTATGATTTTCAAATATTTTACACTTTTAATGTGCGTATACACAGTACAATTTACATTTTTTTTTAAATAAAAACACTTTTTTTTTGTATAAATAGTTTTTTGCTATTTAAAAAACTGACCAAGTTAGAGAAAACAACATTTGAGTTACTGCATAATTCGTGTTTAACGAAATTTTAACTTGAAACTACTGGAAATAATAAAATAAATGTTTAATTTACCTTATCTGTTTATAAATAATAATTTGATTCTATCGTACGTCGTCCGGATGAATATTTCGAGTACTTGATAATTTTTACTTGTTAACTGCGTTGATCAAGGTAGCAACTATACGACTGAATTTTTAAGACAACTTGAATTATGTTTTAGAACATTATGAAAAAAAAATTTGAACAATTTATAAAATAAATGTATTTAATATATTTTATTTGTATAATCATATTAATATTACTATTATTAGCAATTTATAAATATTTTGTTATAGGTAAATTTAATTATTACAGTTAACGAAATAAAAAAATTAAAAGTATTGTACACTAAAAATAATATTTAATTACTTTAAACTTATTTTATTATTTTTTGATAATTATATTATTTGATTATCTTATTATTATTAAAATAATTGAAAGATAAAATATAATTCCTTATAAGAAAAATTAAATCGTATTATAGCAGTTAACTGAATAAAAATTATCACATACTTGAGAGTCGAAAATTGAGATATTCACCCGGATGACATACGATGTTACTAAATTATTATTTGTAAACGGATAAAGTAAATTAAACATTTATTTTATTATTTTCAGTAGTGAAAGATTTGTTAAATACGAATTATGCATTAATTTAAATGTTGATTTTTCTAACTGGTCAGTTTTGTAAATAGAAACAAATTTTTTAAACAAAAAAAAAAAAAAAATAATAAGAAAACAAATAGTGTTTCCATTTAAAAAAATGAAAGTTGTACTGTGTATACGCACATTAAAAGTGTAAGATATTTGAAAACCATAAATAAATGTGTATTTTATTACCCTATAGGTCCTCTAAAATATTCACTTCAATACAAGGTTATCCAGCTGAGATATTTAGTGGTACCTTAAATTTTGATCACCCTATATATTATTTTGAAATAATATTTGCGCATATATGATATGAATGTCAATTTATCAAACAGGTACTGATTTAATAAAATAATAGTTAATAGTATAGGAATTGATTAAACCTTGCATATTGTATACATATTAGTAGATAATTGCTTATAGTGATCTTAAAATGTTTAAGTGTATTGCTGTTTTATAACTTATGAAAATATCAGTTTTATGTTTTGTTTAATACGGTTATTCACTAGTAAGTAGGAATTAATTGATAGTATTCCGTCATAAGTCATGTTTCAAAACAACGATTTATAATTGTAATTTTTTGCACTAATAATTATAATGTTGAGTTGTTTTTTTGCTTTTACAATAATTATGAAACGAAAAAGATAACGGAATGAGACTCAATACCTACAAAATAAATGTTGAAAATAAATTAATAATTTAAAATTTAAAATAATAAAAAGTTTTGGAGTAAATATAAATACGTTTATTAAGTTGTGAATAGTTCTTAATATGATAATAAACAATAGTTATTTAGCAATTACGTATAATATATATTTTAATAATTAATAAGTGTTTTTGAGTTAATTAATCAATCAAATATATTTTATTATTTTTAAATTTTAGAGAATATTTAATAGAGAAATCTAATTATATTGATCCGATCAATATCGAAAAAAAATATCAATTTGAGGTAATACATTTATATATTTTATGTATAAAGTAATTAATATTTTATAAAAAGAAGCATGCTAAGTTTATTTAACTCATTGTAATTTATTTATTTTTAATCAACAATGGTTAAAATTAAATTAAATTAAATTTACAGCTGGATAAAAAAATAATCATTGAACCTTTTGGAACTTAAATTGAAATGTGCTACTTTATAAATTTTGACATTTTTGGCATTTATACCTACTCTACTTAAGATTTTATATAATATTTAGAAATACTTGTACATCTCTGTTTATTAAAATTATAGTTTTTAATTGTTATATGAATACGTTAGACTATATATAATTCACATAATAATTTGATAATTATTTTTAGATGATTATGAAATGGATTTTATTTGCTGTCATGATGTACTCAGGTTTAGTGTACTGTTTATCACAGAAGTTGAAAATTACTAAAGGTGTAATAAAAGGACAAATTTTAAAATCTCGAAATGGGCAAACTTATTATTCTTATACAGGCATACCATATGCAAATCCGCCGATTGGAGAACTTAGGTTTAAGGTATTTATATAATTCCTTAATGTATATATAGTATATAATATTTTATAATCACGATAATCGGTTATTATTCAACTAAGACAAACATTTTTCATAAAAATATTATTTAATAATATACTTTATAATTTAGGCACCAGTACCAGTTGAACCATGGGATGGTGTATTGGATGCTACGAAAGAATCAAATATTTGTATTCAACAGGGAAACACGGACAGTCAGGAAGATTGTTTGTATTTAAATGTATATTCTCCAAAAACTAATAAAAAATCTTTACCAATCATGTTTTGGATTCATGGAGGAGGATTTATTTCGGGTCATGGTAGGTCTAGTCTATACGGACCAGATTATATTATGGACAAAGACGTGATATTGGTAACAATACATTATAGACTTGGTATATTTGGTTAGTATTTTATATTATATGTAATACTGAATAATTATTATAGAATCAATAGTTTTATCATTACTTCTAAGTAATTCCCGTTATTATTTATAGGATTTCTCAGCACTGAAGATGATGTGATACCAGGCAACTACGGAGTAAAAGATCAAGTCGCCGCATTACGCTGGGTGCAGGAAAACATAGTGTATTTTAACGGTGATCCAAATCAAGTGACAATCTTTGGTGGTAGCGCAGGAGGTGCTAGTACAGGATTTCATATGTTATCACCAATGAGTAAAAGTCTTTTTCATAAAGTTATACTTCAAAGTGGTACACCACTTTGTAAGTGGGCCATTTTACCTCCCGGAATTTCTCGTAAACGTGCTCATGCCGTGGCAACTATTTCCGGATGTAATTTCAATACTTCTGAAGACATACTGCAATGTTTAAGAAAAGTTCCAGCTCAAAATTTATTAAGTCTTCACGCCAAATTAATTGTATGTTATTTGTTTCAATAATTAGTTTTAAACAATGTGTTTGATTAGTGATTAATTATTAATCATACGTCATAATAGGAAAAAAATTAAATTTGGTTAAATATAAAATACTTTGAATGGCTTGGTGTGGCGCAGTGGTTGGGCTCAGTCACTAATGTTTTCTGAGGTCAAGCATCAGCTGGCGACGATAGCTCTCGGATGGGTGACCACCCGAGTTTTTAGTGACGAATCCATGGCGTACACACATACACACACGTGTTCCAACCCTACTAAAAACAAATCTTTTTATTATAGATTAGTTTAAGATTTAAATTTTTTTAATGTTTTTATCTAATAAAAAAATGTATTTAGACTTGGCTTAATCATCCTACAGTTTTATTCAATCCTGTGGTCGAAAACTGTAATTCTGATCAAGAAGCATTTTTGTGTCATCATCCAATACTTGACTTTCATCAAGAATCGTTCGTCCCCGCTATTGTTGGTTTAAACTCAGAAGAAGGTAGTCTGTTTGTAGCATGTAAGTTACATTATAATACTAAAAATATTAATTAAATATTAAAACAATATATTTATATTGCTAGTGAGTTGAACAATAACTAAGTATTATAATTATTAAATGTTCGAATGAAAAATTATTCAATTAATTATTTGAATATTTTTTTAATTTATTTAAATATAAATACAAATATATTCAAAAAGTATCTAAAATATTTTAAAATACTTAAATATATTTTTTATATTTGCTGATCCATGTTCCCTCTTTATTCTTAGGTCTGGATTTAGGTACCTAAATAAAAAAAGGTAAATTTCGTTATTAACTACTCATTCTTATAATACTGTTATATAAGTTATTGAAACTTATAATATAAGTTATTTAAGAAACTTATAATATAAAATTTAAGAAATTTATAATTATAATTACAACATTTTCACCAGTTTTATTTACTTCCAAGTTTTATAGGTAAGTATAATATTCATGAGTTTAATATTTTACATAGGTACTTTCTTGTATTTTATATGGCAAAAGCGTTTTTTGTTATTTTTTATTTAAATATAATATATCTATTAAATATAAAAAATGTTTTATTATTTTAATTATTATTTATTAATTATTGATTACTTACAATTGAATAAATTTAGTTTTATCATGACGTCTTGTCAAATTAAATTAGTAAATACTGAACGAATGAAATTTACGAAAAGTTAAAAGTGAAGTACTTATAGTGCAAAATAAAAATATTTATCGAAATAAATTGATATATTAAAATTAATATTGAATTTATTTATGTAATACTTAGTATGCAATTTTTTAGAATTCGTAAAAACTAATAATAATGACACTTACTTAAATAAAATTTTGTTTTCACAGCTTTGTACAATAATACGTCATTAATATATCCAGAATTTCAAACGGATTTTAATCGTCTGATATCCATCATAACGTTTTATAATTATTACGTAAAAACTGAGTATATCGATGAAATTGGAGAAAAAGTGTTTGGAAAATATTTCCCATCGGGAAGTATCGATGATCATACGCATAGTAACGCTGTTAATGTGGGTACTTAATCCAATCAATAATATTTATAATCTTAAATTACTAAATTATTAATCTACATCATTGATCTATTTTAGATGTTTACTGATTCCTGTTTTACAGAAGGCATTCTTGATATGGCATATAAATTGTCATCTCCTGTGTATAGTTATTTTTATAATTATCAAAATGAATTTTCTTATAACAAATTATTTGGCTCATGTGAGAAACCTTTAGGAGTAACTCATGGCGATGAACTAAATAGTATTTTCAAAATGAATAGCTTAAATCCAAATGATTTAAACGAAAAAGATCTCGAAGTTTCGAAATTGATTATTAACGTTTGGTATAAATTCGTTATATCTGAGTAAGTATATTTGTTTTATTATTTTTACTTGCTATTTTTTTTTTAACTCTTATGTTGAATGTTAAATTATAAAATAAAACTCGCTATTTTAAATCTAAAATGAATTATTATCAATATTATAATCAGCATATTTATGAATTATTATTGTATTAAACTATTAAATTTTAAGTACTTATATACATTGTATTCAACTTCTAATGAGAAAAATAAACCAATTAGTTTAACCTAAGATTTATGTTTTGTATAGGTTTAATAAACTTACTAATTACTACTATATTTTATAATTTACAGTAATCCTACTATTGACGGATCAGAAAATGGATTACCTTGGCCTAAATTTACTCGATCAAACCAAACAATGATTCTATTTAATTCAAGTTATCCTAGTCTTATTCAAAACCCACGTATTGATGCTTATGAATTTTGGAAAAAACTCTATGAGCCAGTGTTTCTTGACCAGTTTTCGCCGGAGGAGTCCATATGTGTTGCAAAGTATATTAAATGACCAAAACATACAAACATTTACAAACATTAATAGTTATATTAATATAATATTTTTATTATTTTGATATAAATTCTATAGTAATTAAAAATAAACTATCTGTTATCACTTATCGCATATTTTGTATCTATATTACATATTAGTCATATTACCAATCAAAACTAAATGTTACCCATTATTTTTATTTTTATATCATGTGTTGCAAAGTATGAAATATTTTAATAGTATATCATTCTCACTATAATACGAAAGTTGAGAAACATTGTTATAAATAATACCTACTTTCAATAATAATAAAAAGAATAAAATAATCGAATATTTTAAGTTATTAGTGTACTTTTTTTTTAACTTTTGTTTGTTCATGGTAAATCATTTAATTAGGTTTTTAATTTATTATACTGTGAATTTGTGTTAATATTTTGTAAGTTTTTATTTATTAATGAAAAATAAGAGAGTGTGATACTTATGATGAGAAAAAAAAATGTTTCACAGAATGAAGAATACACCAGCTGTAAAAACTTTGAAAATTAGATTTCAAGAAAAAATAATTTACTTTAAAAACTTTATAAATAATAGTAATTATTGCTGGACGCTGGTATTTTTCTGTCAATAGAAACTATTAAAACTTTTATTATATAAAAAAAAAAAACAATTGAAAAATTGAGAATTTAAAGTGAAAAATGTTGACACATCAACGTCTTATCATATTAATGTTTTTTTTTTTCATTTAACGCTTAAAATTAATATCTACTATTATCTATAATATTTTTTTAATTATATATTTCGTTGTTTTCTTTTTTATTACTTATGCATTTGTAATGATGATATACCTGTATCTCAGTTATTTAATTTTTTTTTAAACATATATTCTATTAAATTATGTTAGTCAGTAGGATGATTTGGTAGGTTCTGGAGCTCCTCCCCCTTAAATTTTACATGTAAAAAGATAGCAAAAAATTATAGGCAATTCGTAGTACAGGCTCCTCCGAAACTAGCAATAATAATTACTCAATATAGGCAACCCTCAACACACATAAACCCAACACCACCGCCAGATCCGACACGTAACCGACATATATTTTACGCCTTCCCCTTTAAATGCATTACCTCCCCACCTTTTGAAGAAAAATAATATATATAATATTCTGGTGAAAATTTGTATTAACTAAATTACACACTTGACTGACATATATTTTTCCTCTTACCAATATTACCACCCTTTTTATTTAGACACACACACACATAATATACCTACATTAATATACGATTATACGAATAGACACCCATTTTACATTATATCTCACCTACATACGCTTTTCACATAAATATCACCTACATATACACATATTCACGTTTATAATACATATGCATACCTATATATATATACAACCTTATATATTATACAGTTTACATATCAATAAGACATAGGTATCGCACAGCATACGTTACATATAGTACACTAGTTATACATAGTAGTCGTAGTACACACT
Organism: Melanaphis sacchari; assembly: GCF_002803265.2. Lineage (NCBI taxonomy): Eukaryota > Metazoa > Arthropoda > Insecta > Hemiptera > Aphididae > Melanaphis > Melanaphis sacchari. The sequence continues at coordinate 6,482,575 of NW_020271042.1, forward strand.
TATAAATACCTCGACCATACATCAGAATTCAATATAGTATAGTATATAGTCTTTGTTTACTCAATTTCACACACACATAGTCACAATTACGCACATTTCAATCTATACCTGTCACCCTTTCCCGACGCTGTTGACCAACGCATTATACGTTTGTATGACAACAGACCTGTAGAGACATGTCCGAGTATTGTCGGTGATTACTAGCAAGAAATTAGTGCATGTAGCAAAATTTAATTAGTCCATGTACTGCCGTCTATATGTATGGTCATGTATTGTCGTCCGAGTTCTAAAGTGTTTTTTAAGTGTATTCAAATATTTTAAAAGTATCATCTTGATACACCATAGTTCGTTTTTCGTACGTTAGTTCTGTTATTGTACTCCGTGGCTATTTAATCGTTTAGATTTCACTGTTATTTAAAATACATTATATTTTACTATATTTCATTACCCATCTATTTTGTGAAGGGTAAAGTATTGTTTCGCGAGTTCGACTAGTGTTCTTCAGTATTTAACGTAATCATGTTCAAGTGTAGTATATGTGATAAAACCTTTACATTGATTAAAAATTTACGCAGACATGACAAGTCACATTTTGTACCTGATAAGATTTCTTGCAGTATATGCTCAGAAATATTTACACGAAGAGATAACCTCATCAGACATAGCAAGGATAAACATCGTAAGTATTTTTAAATACAATAAACAAATTTATCAGATACAATATATATATAAAACCAAGACTATGTTTATTTATAATTTCTAATTATTACATAAATACAATTAATTTATTACATTAAAACGTATGTTATAGTAATATATAATTAAGGTGTTAAACAGAGTTTAATTTGTTCGACGGATTATTTTTCAGGTACAAATATCGTATTTCAACAACAACCAACCATAACCAAGCGAGAAATTCAAGATTTTTTTAAACCAGCTGAAAACATTTACGATTATAATGGTAAATATATGATTCATATCTTTATATACCTAACTTACTTATATTAATTTATAAAAAAATAAAACACTTTATGTAGGAATATAACTTTATCGATTAATTAAAATAAATATTGCTTTATACCTTTCAAAATATTTAAAATAAAAAATGCTATTAGTTTTTTCTTCAAAATCACATAAGACAATACATATACAAATGTAATCGTCTTAGTGAAAATACATCAAAACATACGGAAATATCATCACTTCTTAGTAAAAAATATTATAATTTAGATAAAATCCTGTACAATTATCATAGTTAACCCTGTTAAGAGCATATGTATCTATATTTTATATATATATATATATATATGTGTGTTAAAAAAAACGTTCGTAAAATTGTTCAATAATTTTGATAAATTCATGTAGTAATATATTAATTTAAAATATTTCCATACGATTATTGTCATAGCGCTATTAAAAACATACATCAATTATTTTATTTTATTATATTTTTAAGTATAAACAGTATAAATATATTTGACCATGATGTACATAATATATAACAATACGATATGAATATCTTATTTTTCTATGAAAAACATATACACATTTAATATAATAAAATTAAGAAATAATATCTTAATAAACTGAACTCTAACACCTTACTGTCACTATAATTATTTCATGCTACACAAAAGAACTTTGTGTATATCATTGCTATAACCGAGAGCCCTATGTCATATTTGTTTTGCTGTTATATATATATATACATGTAAGTAATAATAGATAATATACCTACTTCATTTTATTAAATGTATATTTTAAAAAATCGTATTTTCCATATGATAAACACACCACCAATATTTTATTTTTCTTCAGGTATTTTTACTAAAAACGTTTATATTTCTAACAAATATAATAATATAATAATATAATACATTCTTTTCTTTCTCATTGAAAACTTTATAGATTTTCAAGCTGTTACATGCATTTCCATAGTTTTTAGCAATACATTAGTAATTTTTTTTCAGTTCAATCTCGCAATGGTCATAAGCGCCCATATCATACTGAAAATTCAAACGAAGCAGCAAATGCTAAAAAGACACGCATGAGCATTGTCAAGACACGAGGATTCATTAAGACAGGCACATCGTTATCGAATAAAATCAATTGGTATTACGTGAAAAATACAGATAATTTGACCAACTACAGAACATTTTTAGAATCAATAAAAAAAGACTTAATAGAACTACTCAAAACACTATCAACAAAACAACCAATCAAATATAATCTTAAATTAGAAGCAACATATGAACGCCCGAACGTAGAAAATTCAACAGAGAATAGAGCATTTAAGACCTCAGCTAAGGAATTGTTTATGGATACAGATATCGAAGCTAAAATTAATCAAGATTTTGTTAATCTTTTACTTGAAGAAGAAATTTATACCTCTAAAGGAAGCGGATTTACGTTACAATCAATAGATGGTTTACTGTTAGGCGTATATAATTATACACCTATGGGTGGTTCGTCTTATATCACACTTCCGGAAGACATCAAAAATAAAAAAGCAATTATCAATCCCCAAAACTCAGACCAACAGTGCTTCAAGTGGGCAATCCTTGCAAGACACGTTTCGGGTAATGCCAAAAAATCAAGTGGCTGAAAATTATACTTCACTTGAAGAAAAATATAATTTTTCTGGTTTAACATTCCCAACGCCTGTGAGGGAAATACAAACATTTGAAAAAAATAACCTTAACACGTCTGTCAATATATTCGGATTAAGACGAGAAAATAATAAAAAACATATTATTTATCCACTTAAGGTTGTAGATGAAGAAAAAAAAGATCATTTCGATCTACTGATAATTACCAACGGAGATAAAAGCCACTACTCATACATATCAAATTTCTCACGTCTTGTTAGAGCACAAAAAACGGGTCATGAGGAAACTGTTATATTTTGCAAACGTTGCTTCACATCGTTCGATAATCGACCCAGAAAAAATACACTAAGTGGACAGGCAGCCCTAGATCAGCACACTCGGATATGTGGACAACATAAACCAATTCTACCTAAGATGCCTGATCCCGGTACATTGTTAGAATTCGATGGGTGGAGTAACACTCAAAGACATCCGTTCACGATATATGCCGATTTCGAGGCACTCCTTGTTAAATGTACAGAGAGCAAAGGTGGGAATACCTCAGCATTCCAAAAGCACGAGCCGATGAGTTATGGCGTGTTTGTAAAGGCAACAGAAAACGTTCCCATAGATCTGTTAGAAAAGTTCGAATTACCACAAAAACCAATTATTTTCCGTGGTAATGAGTCACGTCAAGACGTAGCCAAAAGATTTGTGAATGAAGTGACTGAGATTGCAAGAAAAGTTGAAGATTTGCTTACAACAAATAAACCTATAATAATGACTGAAGAAGAACAAAGAACACATGCAATGAAAATTACTTGCAATTTATGTAAGTGTATTTTTTCCGACAAAAACCCAAAAGTGGCAGATCACTGCCATCTTTCAGGCAAATTCAGGCAAACTTTATGTAATACTTGCAACCTGAAACTGCAAAAACCTAACTTTGTACCATGCTTTCTACACAATTTGTCTAATTACGATGCACATTTCATCGTGACCGAACTCGGAAATGACACTAAATCAATATCAGTGATTCCGAACAGTGAAGAAAAATACATTTCATTTTCAAAACACGTTTCGAACAACTTTTCAATTCGATTCATAGACTCTTGTCGTTTCATGGCATCAAAACTATCAACACTTGCAGAAAATTTAATAACACCTGGGTTCGCGAAGTTCAGAGAAACCGCAAAAGCATTCGTACCCAGAGATATGGGTCTTGTCACACGTAAGGGTGTCTACCCTTACGAGTATACCGATAGCTGGGACAAGTTAGAAGAGACGAGTTTGCCTAAGGAAGAAGATTTTTACAGTAAACTAACAGAAGAACACATAAACGACAAGGAATACGAACACGCAGTCACAGTATGGAACCATTTCAAATGCAAAACCCTGGGAGAATATAGCGATTTGTATTTAAAAATTGACGTGCTATTGTTGGCTGACGTATTCGAAAATTTCCGAGACCTTTGTTTGAAAACATACCATTTAGATCCAGCCTTTTATTACACGGCACCAGGTTTTAGTTTTGACTGTATGTTAAAATATACCAAAGTAAAACTGGAATTGCTTTCTGATTATGACACCCACTTATTTTTCGAAAATTCAACCCGCGGCGGCCTTACACAAGCAAGTATGAGGTACGCTAAAGCTAATAATAAAAAAACCCAAGATTACGACTCAACAAAGCCTAAATCATGGGTAGTTTATCAAGATTGTAACAATTTGTATGGCTGGGCGATGTCCCAATACATGCCGTACGGTGACTTTAAATGGGTTGAACCTAAGTTAGACGGATTAGATGCTTTAACACCGACCTCAGATAAAGGCAGAGTGTATGAGGTGGACATATCATACCCTAATGAACTTCATGACGTTCATAACGACCTTCCATTTTTACCTGAGAACAAAATTCCTCCTGGTTCAAAAGTGAAAAAACTTATGGCAACACTTCATTCAAAAAAAAATTACGTAATCCATTATCGAAATCTGCAGCAAGCCATAGCAAATGGATTAATTGTAGAAAAAGTACACAGAGTTCTTGAGTTTAAACAATCGGATTGGCTAAAAAAATACATCGAACTAAACACTGAAATGAGGAAGAAGGCGAAGAATGAATTTGAAAAGGATTTCTTCAAACTCTTAAACAATGCCGTTTTTGGAAAAACCATGGAATCTTTACGGAAACGTTTTAAGATGGAACTAGTTTCATGTCCGCGAAGATTACAAAAACTCATCAACAAGCAAACATTTAAAAATTGTACGACATACAGCAAAAATCTAGCTGCTGTCTCATTGGAAAACAAAATTATCATGTTTAACAAGCCAATATATATAGGTAATAATTTTACTTGCATAAAAAAAAAAAAAAAAAAAAAAAAAATCATCTTAGTATTAATAATTTTTAATTTATTGATTATTTTTGATTATAGGTTTCGCAGTATTGGATATCAGTAAAACCAAGATGTACGAGTACCACTATAATGTAATGAAGGCGCATTATGGCAAAAATATCACATTAATGTACACAGATACAGGTATATTTTGAATTATTATTATTTTTATTATAATTATTATCTTAATCATATGTTTTTTGTTTCTCAGATTCGTTAGTATATTACATACTGACTAATGACTTTTATAAAGACTTGGCTGTTAATTCAAACTTGCTGGACAAGATGGATACATCAAATCTCCCGAAAGACCATCCGTGCTATATTCCCGACCGTAAGAAGATCCCGGGTTTGTTTTCCGACGAGACGGATGGACTCGTTATGACAGAGTTTTGTGCGTTACGGGCAAAATCATATGCCTACAAGCTTAATGGGATGGAAAAAATCAAAGCCAAGGGAATCCGTGGGCATGTGGTAAAGTACCACATGTCATTCAATGACCATAAGAAGTGTCTGTTTGATGACAGTGATTTAGACGTTTTCACTCAAAATGTATCCATCCGATCATTCAAACACCAGCTCAAGACAATCAAATCGGACAAATTGACTTATAATAACTATGATGACAAGAGGATTATACTTGAAGACAAAGTACATACCTATGCTCATGGACATTATAAATCTGTTTGTTAATTGTATTTATAAAAAATATGTATATATGTGTATTTGTTTTTTTTTTTACAGTAATAAAAGTCTTATACCGTATTACAAATCTTGCTATTATTTATATTTCCTTTATCCATACATTTTCTTACATTTGAAGTAACTTACATTGCAAAAGTGCATACATATAGGGTAGGAAATTAAGAGTACCTATGTGTTTGATAAAATAATTAATAATAATAAAAGTAAATCATCCTGAGTTAAAAAAAAATATAATATTTTATTTTTTATTTTTTTTCATAGTATCAGCCGTTAATATAATTACTACCTAATAAACATATATACATTTTATTAAATTCCATAGGTAGTATCAATAGACATATTATTGCAAGAACAATAGAAGTATACTATCATGGTATCATATTTAATGCTAAATTTAGGTGTTTGGATTAACATTAACTGACCATGGAATACTGAGATGTGTTTTGTTTATAGTAACAGTAATGACTAATAGATGTGTTAAAAATATATACAAACTTCATATTCATGTTAAAAATCAACAGATTTTTTAAATAAAAATCATATTAGATGTAGCCATATGATAAATATTATATTTCTTTAGCTGTCATAAATATCATCATTTTGTTCGTAAATATTAAAATATTCATTCCTCGACACATATGGATATTATACAGGTCTTGATAAAAATATGAGACAATAAGTAAATACCTATTTAAAATCTCATAAAAATGTATAATTTCAACAGTCTACAAAACCTATATAAATGTAGGTTTTACTGTTTCGATTTTAATCTAAATAATAATACACACATTTGTATAATAATATCGTATTTTCACTGAAAATATATACAAACTTCATATTCATATTAAAAATTATCAGATTTTCAAATAAAAATCGTATTAGATGTATCCATACTATGCATTTCTTCAAATATAAACTATTTTCATACTAAAATCATATACAAATATCTTAATTTCAATAAAAACATATAATATAATTATCATCATAGACGGTTATACATAATATATTGATTCACTATTTACAGTTTCCTATGTTAAATTTTAATATATAGCTAACAAAATTCGAAATATTAACAAAAAGAACATTTCAAAAGCAAAATCAATCTAATGTATGCAGTTACAATTATTTCATCATTTAGATTCATCGATAGGTAGATTATATTAAATATTATAATGAATGATGATTTCATACGATTTTTACAGTTTAACTCAAGATACATTAAAGATCTTACAATACATAATTATTATTCATACGGTTCAAATTCAGAAGTCACAACCACTAGCATACGAACACGACTATATTTCTCCATCCACCCCTCCACTAGGTTAATTCGGGAAAAAAAAACATTTTTTTAAAAAACCCACCACTAAGTTAGATTAGTGTAATATAGGTTAATTCGGAAAAAAAATGAAAGACCATGATCTATCATGTCTACATCTTCACATGTTGAAGATGAAGAACCTTTCATTTTTTTTCCGAATTAACCTATACAAATTTTCACCAGAATATTATATATATTATTTTTCTTCAAAAGGTGGGGAGGTAATGCATTTAAAGGGGAAGGCGTAAAATATATGTCGGTTACGTGTCGGATCTGGCGGTGGTGTTGGGTTTATGTGTGTTGAGGGTTGCCTATATTGAGTAATTATTATTGCTAGTTTCGGAGGAGCCTGTACTACGAATTGCCTATAATTTTTTGCTATCTTTTTACATGTAAAATTTAAGGGGGAGGAGCTCCAGAACCTACCAAATCATCCTACTTTAGTCAAAAAGTTGTTTTCTAATATTTATTATTTTATTGTTTTATGGGCTATACAGAGTAAATATTTCTATATAATGTACGTTATAGTATTATAGTATCTAATAAATAATATTGTTTTATTTTTATTGTTTTTTTATAGTTTATATCTGGAAATAATGAGAAAAAAAATAACAACATAATATTGTATATTATATGTATCAATTAAGAATTTTACTGTTGATTTTGTTTATAGTATATGTCTAAAGATAAGCTGATTACTATTTATTAGAATATTATTTTAGCCTTGATAACATTTATTGATAAGTAAGTACCTAGTTATAAGTAGGTACATTGTATTACATATTAATATTATAATTATACGTAATTTAATGGAAAAATATTTAGGATAATTTTTCATAGAAATTTAACTAAATATTAAATATCTATTGTATTTTATCTTAATTGTACTCAAATGATTTTCTCTTTATATATTCAAGTCAAAAATATATTTTTATTAAACTTAAGTGACTTTATTAAAAGAAAAACTTATACTTATAAAGATGAATTAAATTAAAATTGATTTATTTTTAATAAATCATCAGTATATAAGAATTATGTAACGTAATGTCACGTAGCGTATACTATATACTATTCAATAACATAATTTTGTACTATTATCTAATATCAAAACATGTATCGACGTCAGCTTACTTCTAAAAACGCACGTAAAGTAATAAGTCTATTACGTATGTCATATCTCATAACAGTCATAAGTCATAACCATGAGTGTTTGAATAATAACATGCTTAAATTATTATTTTTTATCGTACATATGTAAGTACCACCTATCTATCTATATACTAAATACATAATTAAAACTAAAAGCTGAATTATAGTTTATTCAAACATACCTGATATTCTTTTTCTATAGTTAATTAATATTACTTGTATTTAATATGAATCAATATTTTTAAATTATTATAGATTTAATTATATTAATGGGTTGTAAAAGTTGTTAAAAAAATGTACTGTGATGATAATGTGATAAATATATATTATTATATTATTTAAATACAAAATAAATAATGATATTCTTAAATATGTATTACATGTTAAATGTTAAAATCTCTTACAGTAATTATAAACAGTAATCATTTATAACTTAAGAATACAATATGCATTTTAAATTAAAAAATATCGAGTGATACTAAAATGTGTAATTATTAAACCTACTTATATTGTATTCAATAAATCTTTGAGTGGGGTCTATAAACAATTACAATGATTTTAATGATTAGTTGTATTTATATGAACAGTGAATACATATTACATTTAATAAATTATCATTCTGATTAGGTATGTAATTATTAATTATTTAATAAAATAATAAACACATACATTTTTTTTTTTTAATTAGATGGCACATATTTATACGTAGTGGACTACAATGCATTTCTCAAGAACGTGGAAATTAAATCTGGTAAGATAATATTTTTTACTTTATAAATAATTATACTCTATGCTAGTTTACAATATACTAAAAAAATTTAAAAAATAGTTTAAATTTAAAAATTCAACCTCTTTTGTTCACCAAGATAAGTTTTTTTTTTAAATGCATTTAAGTATAATATTTATTGTACTTTATAAATGTTTATATAGTAAATAATTTGGAATATATTATACTTACTTAAAATTATAATTCAATTAAAAAAGTGCTACCTTATCCACTGTTTTATTAAAACAACCAAATAAATTTGCGTTTAAAATGCATTTTTTTTAATTGTTATACTACTAAATAGTTATGGGTATTGAAGTTGAAACATGTAAAATGTAATAATATTTAAATTGGCTAATTTGAATGTGCATACAAATATTCGATCTAGAAAATAATTTATTTTAACTTAATTCTTTTATATAAAAAAAAAAATAAGTATTTAATATACATTTATCAACCATAGACATATTGATACGTGTTTGGGCTGTATGTTAACTGTACTTAACCTAACCCATATTCTATATATTAGGTTACCAAGTACCAACATTATTATAAAGAGACAACAATGTCTGTGCATATGATTAGGCTTGAGTGTAATGCAAAGACATTTTACTAGAAAAACATCTATAGTGTAATGTTTTTTATTGTTTTCCATAAATATTGTTATTTTTTTTGTTGAATTTCTTTTCCTCTTGCTATTAATGAATATAGATAGTCTTAGGCTGTATATTATTATTTTCTAACAAAATTATGGTCTCCGGTTCTCTTGTATAGTTCAATGTTATCAACAAAGTATTATTGAAACTGGTAAATGTCTAATTTTGGGCAGGACTCTTTTCACTCAAATATCTTAAGACTACTTTCCCTTTTTATCTAATAATATTAAAGCACTTTTTGACTACATTTTTATAATACACACTTTGGGAAACACTTTATTATTTATTTGTGTAAATTACTTCTTTAGCAGTAACTATTTTTTCTATATTAATAAGTGTATGCAATTCATTAATATTAGTAGGATATATAACCCAGCCACGTCAAGCCACGATAAATATTTGTTAGATCTTATAAGTCGTGATTATGTTCTCCAGTTGTTGAACTAAAAAAATCATTCTTGTCTACAAGTTATCGTAATATATTTTCAATAGATAGAGCCGTTATTTTATTTGTCTATCCAAAGTTATATTTAAAATTATTATATTATACATTCTTCTTTCCAAATGTTGTTATGGCGATATTATTTTTAAAATATATTGAGCGGATCATTGCAGACATATATTTATAATGGACATAAATAATTTAAAGTAAATGCTTACCAGACTATGTAATTATAAAAATGTGGGCAAAAATGCTATACTATTTTTAGGCAAAAATGGAAAGTGGTTTTGAAATATTTGGGCGAATGGGGTTTTTCTCCTAATTTTTAGGTATATTCGTCGTATCTACGATCACAAAATCATAAAATATTATATGTAACGTAGAGTTATTTACAAAATTCAATAATAATATAAATATATTTGAATATTCAATGAGGTTACTTTAAAATTATTATTATTAATACAGGAACAAGAAAAGTTGGTATACGCCGTGATCATATTATTTTTAAGTTCGGTATTTTGTGAGGTGGAGGTGAAAATTACCAAAGGAATTTTGAAAGGTCGAATTTTGAAATCTAGAAATGATCGACCTTATTACTCGTTTACTGGTATACCATATGCAAAACCACCAGTTGGAAAACTTCGATTTGAGGTAGGTACCTACTTGACTTCACAGTTTTTAAAAAAATTATTGTTTACATTGTCAGCACGTTACAATTAAACGGCAATTACCTATGTATATTATATCATAGGCTCCTGAACCAGTTGATCCATGGGTTGGTACATTAGATGCTACTAAGAATTCAAATACATGCGTTCAAAAACATGAAACTGATAGCAGTGAAGATTGTCTATATTTAAATGTATATACACCAAGTACAGATGGTAATTTCCCCGTAATGTTTTGGATTCACGGAGGGGCGTTTTATTTAGGACATAGTAATCCGAATATGTTTGGTCCGGATTATTTTATGGATAAAAACGTAGTTTTGGTCTCGATTAATTTTAGACTAGGCATATTAGGTAAGTTACATATTTATGATATAATGTATATATAATATATATACTCGTATATGTATATATAAAAGCGAATTCCTGCAAAATGTGAATTCTATAGTTATTAGTTATTATGTATAATTATTAATGTATACATTCTGTGAGTTCTTACAGAGTGTATATGCAATTAATAAACTATGTAATAACTATATAAATTTCAAATTTTGTAAATCTATTGTTTTTTTGCAATCAATCCCATACTAAGTTTTATTTATGAATAAAAATAAATTAATGCTATAAATATAATAAATAATATAATTTTTATTTATACTTTCTGAGTATCTTTGTTTTTAATAACTTTTTTTTTTACAAATTGTGTTCTAAACATGTATTTAAAATATTTAAAAGATTAATATTCATTTTTTCCATCATAAAATGTTACATACATTACATATTATATATATATTTTTTATATATAAACAATATATTTTAAAATTTAAAATATTTTAGACTAAATGTGACTAATATAAGTCATTATTCATATTTAATATATTATTGAATTAATTATTTTTTTTTAGATTTTTATTAATTTTTTAGTTTTATGGACTATTAAATTCTAACTGGTAATAATTTTTGTTTTAGTCAACTTTTTAAAATTAATTCACATAATAGTTAGTTGATTACATTTTATTATTAGTTATTTTTATTTGACAGTATCTATATGGCCACAGTGTTAGAACTTAGGATTTATCTTAATATTATTATTATTATTACATAGTGGCACAAACACTCGATACATTTTTTGCTAGGTTTTTTGAGTACTGAAGATGATGTTATCCCCGGAAATTATGGAATGAAAGATCAAGTTGAGGCATTGCGGTGGGTTCAAGAAAACATTGTTAAATTTGGTGGTAACCCCAGAAAAGTGACTATTTTTGGCGGAAGCTCTGGTGGAGCTAGTACTGGTTATCACTTATTATCGCCGATGAGTAAAGGTCTATTCCACAAAGCCATACTTCAAAGTGGTACTCCATTATGTCGTTGGAGTACGTATCTACCGGGTGTAGCTCGCGTTAGAAGTAAAATTATTTCACGTATAGCTGGATGTGCTGGAAACTCATCTTCAAAAAACATATTGAAATGTCTCAAGGCGTTACCGGAAAGATTTTTCAGTGATGTTTATGAAACACTTTGGGTAAGGAACTATTCGTATGTTTGTCTTTTTACAGATGAAAAAAAATCATTTTAATGTTAATTATTTTGTTAAAACCATTTATCCAATTTTTCATTAATATTACTAGTATCTTAGTAAGTATTTTTTTTTCCCAATAAATATATTGAAATACAGGAATGGCGCTCATATCCAACAGTATTATTTTCACCGGTAGTGGAGCAATGTGACTCGGGTCAAAAAGCGTTTCTTTGTCGTCATCCGTTGAATGAGTTTAAACAAGAATCATTTGTGCCAACTATAATCGGACTAAACTCAGCTGAAGGTGGAATGATAGTTTCTTGTAAGTTGATGTTAAGAGAACTAATATTGTCCACTCGTGTTTGAGCAATTGTCACACGATCGATGATAGGTTTAGGGAGTGATGGAATGCCATTGTAAAAAAATAAACATATATTGAGAAATATGTATGGAATATTATTTGATTTACAATTTAACCTAATGAATATATTTTTATTTTAGCTTTGTACAATGACACGTCTATTCGATATCCAGAATTGTATACAGATTTTAATCGCTTGTTATCGATTATACTATCATATCAGTATTTTACACTCAATTCGGATGAAATTGGTAAAAATGTGTTCAAAAAATATTTCCCATCTGGAAAAATAGGAGATCATTCACATTTTAAAACTATAAAAGTAATATTTATTTAAATATATGTTATTTGATTTTTAAATTATGTAGTTTTTAAATAAATGTTAACAATAAAATTTATTGATGTTTTAGATGATAACTGATGGTCGTTATCTTCATGGTATATTAGACATGGCTTTTAAACTGGTGTCACCAGTGTATTTTTATTTATATGACTATCAAAATGAATTTTCATTTAACACTTTATATGGTAAATGTAATAAAAAATTAGGGATCACGCACGGTGACGAATTAACCAGTCTATTTAAATCGGATATCACAAATCCTAGAAAATTAAATTTAAGAGACACGGCGGTTTCAAAGTTGATGGTTGATGTTTGGTCAACATTTGCTACAGAAAAGTTAGTATTATTATTCAGAATATTATAAAAGTAGATAGTTATAAGTAATAATAATAATAATAATAATTAATATTAATTGCTCATTATTATTTTACTGTTTAAATTTTTTTATGTAATTAGTTTTGATAATTAAGATATAATGTTTAAGGTAAAGAAAAAGAAAAAAATAGTAATTTTAATACATAAGTAGATAATAATAATAATACTTTTGATTAATTAGCTATGTTAATTATAAAGCCTGTGTGGTTAAATAAAGATGGTATTGGAACTTGGAAGTATAATATTAATTTATTGAGATGAAATGATAAGAATTAAATATGTCAGATGTTGAATAGACATGTTAGAAGATTTAAAAAGGGACAATAATCTGGCACGTTGTATAATAATTAGTGTATTGAATACTAAGAGTAAAAGTTCTTAAGTGTTGGTGGATAAGTGTTTTAATATTAGTAAAAAAGTATAATTCATGTCGGAAGCAACAGATTTGCGGGAAAAAATTGAATTTTTTAGTTCACCAATAATTAATAGTTAACTGAGACAATGGTTGATAGGTGGATTTGAGTATTTGGTTGAAGAATTGAAGGTAAATTTTGTCCCTGGAAAAAAATAACAAGGTGCAACTTTTACACAGAAATCATTAAAACAGTCATCGTTTTAAGATGAGATAGATGAATGAATGTAATAACGAAAACGATCAGCAGTTTTCCATAGTTAAGTTATAGATGGGGAAGAGTTGAGGTTGTTGTAGAATTTTTTTTAAAAGGCATTTAATTTCTTGGTTTTTAAGTAGTCGAATCGTGAAAATTGAGAAGGAACATTCGTTATTATATCTAAAAAAGTCTTGAATAAATCAGTATGATGATAGGTTTTGAATATTTTGCTACATTTTTTAATTGCTTGAGTGCATGTTGGGTCTCACCAAGAAGAATAGAAATTGTTGTTAAAAAATCGAGTTATATAAAAAAATTTTTTTAACTTTTTTGTGGCCATTCAGTTTAATGCATAAACATTATACTATAATGTCTATGGTCAAATATTATTAATACTAAAAAGTTAGTTCTAAGAAGCTTAGTCCACTTTAATCCTTTTACTACCCTTAGATACTCCATGGTACATAAAATAACAAGTGTGATAACAGCATAATTAATAATGATAAAAAGCTGGAATTTAAAAAATATATTGTAGCAAAATGTATTTATTTAAAATAAAAGTTCTATTATGATGTTAAGTTTATATCATGTAATTTAAATTTATAATGTAAAAAAAATATAAGGTTTTCCTCTTTTTATTTTTTTTCTGACTACCTATATGTCTTTTAATATGGGTTTATGAGAGGTACGTACGAATACGACTATACATTCATGTGTATATTACATAATATATATATTATATTATATACTCACAACAAAATTAAATTAGGAGTGTAATAAAAACATGTAAATATATGTTTAGTCACGAGGCTTCTACGACTTGAGCACGAGTACGATCGTACAGCACAAGAAATCGATCAGAAATATGATTGTTTTAATTTTTAACGCTACCGTATGGACTTGGCGCGTCAAAATAACGAAACCGAGTCTATGGATAGACTCGATAATAAGTTGCTTTGATTTTTCACTATATAAAAATTTCACGACGAACTGTATTCAAATACTTATAAATTAAAATAAATTTTACAAACGATACAAACTTATACAAACAAAGATTGATCTTGGACTGGATACGCATTGGCAATTTTCATTTTCCCATTTGAAATTAAATATCTCAATAAAACAGCAAAACTCATATTATGGGCAAAAAATGTAATATTCATCTTTGTTGTTTTGTTATTAATTCTAAAAATTGTTTTTCTACATTTCATAAACAAAAATAATAGTTTTCCTGTACATATTTTACTTATTATATTTCTATTTAACTTTGTTATATAAAAAGGATATCAATTGTAAATATACATTTTTATTGTACTGACTACTAATGTACCTTGTAAGGTACAACCTCGTAACTTTTTACCAATTGTTATCTTATTCTTACAAAAGTTGGTATTCGCCATAAAAGATGTTTACGTATATACTCGTAAATTTTTTTTTACTTAAAACATAATGTAATAGTGAAAGTGTTAATAGGTGTCAGAAATTGGTTGAGATATTTTGTATCGATGAGTTCAATTATGATTACCGTTATGTCGTTGAAGTTGGGTTTGAAATGTTTTGAGGCGTTGATCAACATTATATCGTTTATGTAGCACTGATTTGAGACGAAGACTAAATGATATTTGTAATAACGCTCCCAGGTTTTAATGAGTTGTTAATTATGCCATTATCGATAGAGCTATTATTGTCTGGTACTCAGGTGTATTGTCAGAGTTTATAAATATAACGAATTATCATACGTGACATTATTTCCAACATTCATATTAACATTAAGAGTAGATGAATGGTTGCCTATTAAATATTATAGATTTGGTAAGATTGGGTTATTGGATGAATTTGAAGTTAAAGATTTACGGTATTTTCTATGCATAACAACTTGAAAAAGAGAAATCGTGTGACAAGATGAAGCAATCGTGGATTTAAATTTATTGGTCCCGGATTTTTATCCTAGAAGGCTGTTCTTGCCGTTAGCCGGTAACGGAATATTTAAATAAATTTTATAATTATTTATAAAAAGGGATAACATTTAATCGATAAGACGATAACTAACAAAAAGATGACCATTAATGATGAGTAGAGCAAGGACTTTCATGCATGCGTATATATTTTCTGTTTTACTTTTTCGTATGCAGAGTAAGTACACAATACATTTCACAATGTTTGTGACTAAAATCTTAAAGCTTTTAGTTCATATTTTTATATTTTTGGGTTTAAAGAACATATTTTTTGATTATAAGAGCATTTCATTTTTAGTTTGTATTGCATATTTTGAAAGTCTTTTGAAAATCATGTACTTCAGTGAATATTTTTCAAAATTAAGGATACAAATTATTATATTTAACTGTTTTTATATTATCATAAAGACGAAAGATACTTATGTTATTATAGTTGCGAATCTGTAGATTAGGTTACAATAAAGTTATATCAAATTAAGTTAAAACTTATAAAGAGATAATATAAAATTATTAAAATTAAATATTTAAGGAAAAAGGATAATTTTTAGAGCTATAAATTTTAGTGTATTCATTTTTTTGAAGGCATATTTTAATCTTTAACTGTATATTTTAAATTTTTTGATGCATAAGTGCATATTTGATGATTTTTTAGTGCACGAAAGTCCTTGTTCATCATTTATAAAATACCTTTCATCTTGACTATGCACATTATTATGCACTGAATTTAATAATATTTAAAGATAAATCATTTTGATTATTCAATTAATTCATTTAGGTATATAATATATAATTATATGGATAAGATAATGATAAATGAGGTAATAAAGTAGTAAGATAAGATAATAATAATAAATTAATTTATAATACGGAAAGAAAAATGAAATGATTTACAAGTTGACGTGGCGCTGGTAAAAAAAAATTATATAATTTTATGGATAAGATAATGATAAATGAGGTTATAAAGTAGTAAGATAAGATAATAATAATTAATTAATTTATAATTCGGAAAGAAAAATGAAATGATGTATGAATATGACAAGGCACTGGTAAAAAAAAAAAAAAAAAATTCTCCTTAAATAGCTGAAATGTATGTTGAACAATTCAGTTCAATATCATTCACCACACGAGCTTTTTATTAAGATTTAAAAATTATTGATTAACTCTGGAGAATTTTCTATAAAAATAGACTGTAACCTGTAAACTTAAGTAAATAATATTGATAAAGATTTAGAATTTCAAGTTTTAACTTAAATTAGATTAAGTCCATGACTGTATGTACGTATTGAATGGATGAAAAGTTTTTAATATTCATATAAATAGGTATGAACTTTTATTAAAAATGTTTAATTTATTCTAATGTTAACTGGTCAAGAGCTTATTTAGTGTTCCTTAACAGTTAACACACGTTATATCTACTTACTAGAATAAACATTTATTTAACTTAACATAATTCAATTTTTTGTTTAATGCTCTTGTTTTGTTTATTTTAAAGCTTATCATTATATTTAAGAATTATTTAGTAAAATAGAAAAATGTAATATTTGTGGATTTAGTTCAAAAGTTGTATAGTTAATAAGATGCATAGTATATTTATATGTGTATAATATAATATATTGATAGATTTATTCATATTGTACATTTAAACTTTAAAAACTCGTAATAATTTATATAAAACTAAAAATGTATATTTTAATGTTATCGTATTTTATTTATTGGCTATAAATTTACAGGTGAAAATTGTGGTAGATGTTTTTAAGCAGAAAATGTATTTTAATGTATTTTTTTATGACATATAAGAATTTAAATAAATAGCATGCATATAAAATTGTCTATTAAGTAATGTTGAAAATTTTTTATAGATTACCTACTATTGATGGTACAATAAATAGTCCAGTTTGGCCTAAATTTGATTCACAGAGACAATCAATACTTCACATACATTCAGATCATCCAGATATTATACAAAATCCGTTTGAAGAAAAGTATTTATTTTGGAATAATTTGCCTCTTCTTTCTAATTTCAAGAAAATTATTTCTAAAAATAAATTTTTTCTAGATCATATAAAAAATGAATTGTAATTGTACCGAATGTGGTGCGTTTTTATAAAATATTTATAATGAACAAATATTTATTAATATGTGTTTCATAATTTTGTAAATAAATTATTAAACAATTCATTATCTTGGTAATATTTTATATATTTTACAGTTGAACTATCTATTAAAAAATTTAAATAATTAATTTTTATTTTATTTTCAATTGTTGTTATTATTCTAATAAAGACAATTGTTAAACCAATTACCATTGTGATCGAATAATTGGTAGTCAACAAGTCAATAATTATTATAACATAATAAATATAAAGATTTATGTTGAATAGTATAATTTAAAATTATTTATTCAATTATTCTTGAACTTCCTTTTTGATTCATAATTTTCACTATTTATATTTTCATTATTCATAATAAATAACAGTTTAACTATTCAACATTAATGTTATAGCCGAAATACAGAGGAAACAAAATAAGAAACATGCAGGTCAAACTGTAAATCATGAATAATAATTAAAATTCTTTTTAGTTAACTATTTTGCAGGGCAAATATGTTTGACATTGTCATCTTAAATGTATATATTGTTCTTCTGTATAAATTTCATATGATTGCAAACACTTTGTGGTAGACAATCATAGATACAAATTATGTCATGTAACTTCTTCGTGACTTACGTATTACTGGTTACTATCTAAGTAATTTTTCTATAAGGTAAATTTTTTATTAAAATTTATGCATAAGTCAAAATTATTTGCTTGAATAATAAAATAGTTTAAAAATAACTTTTATTACATTAAACAAGCAATCTTGTAAAATAAAAAAATAAAAAAATGTGTATATTTTTTCATATTTTTCGGAACAATGCTGAATATTATATTAAAATATTATATGTTATGTAATATAGTTATAATTACAAATATTTTAATAGTTTTTGTATAGTTACTATAGTATTTTAATTTTATAAGCATGTTGTTTTCAGGAATTAATTATAGAAGTAATAACTTATTTTTATTTTGCAGCTGTATTTGATTTTGTCATTTTTTTTATTTTGCAGCTGTATTTGATTTTGTCATTTTTTTATTTTTTATCAAAAATTAATTACAATGAAAATATTTGGTATACTTATGCTGCTAGTTGGACTTGTACTTGGTACGGATAATATTTTAAATTTAAGTCAAGGAAAGATAAAAGGTAATATTTTTAAGTCGAGAAATGGACGGGAATTTCAAGCATTTCAGGGAATACCCTATGCCAAACCACCGATTGGGGATCTTAGATTGCAGGTATTTAAAGCATACATTCATGTTATGAAATTGCAAATCTGTATTGAGTTTAGTTGGTATTAATAAAAAGTGTAATTATTTTTTAGGATCCAGTAAAAGCGAATTCATGGAGTGGTATTTTAGATGCGACCAAGGAAAAACCAATGTGTATTCAAAAAAATTTGTTCATGTATCAAACATATAATAAACTTTTGGGTGACGAGGATTGTTTATATATCAATGTATATACTCCTAAGGTAATTGGATTAATTAAAAAAAAAAAAAATCATTCTGATAATAATGTTGTACGTAATATAAAAGTGAAATAATATTTTTCTAAAAATAATAAAAATTTAATTATTTTTTATTTATTAATATTACATTCAAGTAAATGTTCTAAATATGAGTTTATAACAGTTAATTAAAAGTAGACAAAATATATATATAAAAAAATGATAAAAATATAATAGGGAATATATTACTTAAAAATACATAGGTACAGTTGAATCACAAACTTATTAAATTATTTTTAATTTATTTGTTTATCTAATTTGTGTGCTTTTTTTATTATTATAATTATTTATAGGTCCAAAAAAAAAATAAAAATGATTTGCTCCCGGTTATGGTTTGGATCGCAGGTGGAGGATTTAGTTCAGGACATGGAGGTATGAGCTTATATGGTCCTCAATATTTGCTAGACAAGGATATTGTTGTTGCTTCATTTAACTATAGAGTTGGACCTCTAGGTAAATTATTTGAATACTTAGAAGTTAGAAGATTTAACTTTTTACTTATATAAATGACATTCGCATCTATCAAAAATAGCAATAAAAATATTAATATTTTTTTTTTTTTTTTTTTAGGGTTTTTAAGTACTGAAGACGATATATTACCAGGAAACTATGGTATGAAAGATCAAGTCTTAGCATTAAAGTGGGTTAAAAATAATATTGAAAAGTTTGGTGGAGATCCGAATAAAGTAACAATATTTGGCGAAAGTGCTGGATCAGCTAGTGTTGGATTACATTTATTATCTCCGCTGAGCAAAGGTAAACGCATATTTTCATTGTATACTTATTATTTGATATACTATTTTTTGCTTAAAATTTATTTTTAGGATTATTTCATAAAGCAATATTGGAAAGTGGGACTCCCCTTTGCCGATGGAGTGTATCTCCGCCAGGATGGGCTAAACGTAGAGCCTCAGCTCTAGCTACTATTTCTGGTTGTCCCCAAGACTCAAAACAGTTGACTAAATGTCTAAAAGATATGCCTGCAAAGATATTAGTAGATCTTCTTTACAATTTTTTTGTAAATAAAATTTTTATTTTTTTCATAAATTGCACATTCTTTTTTATTCTTTTGATTCTAAAAGTACATAAAAGGAATGTTACAGAATTTTATATTTAAATTGCACACAAAGATAATATTATTTAAAATAATACTAAAATATGTATAATTTAATCGATTATTTTATTTATTGTTTACTGTTTAGTATTTAATTACTAATATTTAGTAATTTAATTTTTATATTTAAATATATATAATACATTTGTATATATCAATATTCATTTTAAAATATGTTTTGTTTTATAGGAATGGAAAATATTTCCGGCAATCACTTTCATGCCCGTTGTAGAAAATTGTGAAAATAAAACAGGGTTTTTATGTAAATACCCTTTGCTTGATTTTAAACAAGAAACCAATGTTCCAATCTTAATGGGTATGAACTCCGGAGAAGGTGGTATTTTTGCTGCTCGTGAGTTATTTTATTGTTTTTTATTATTTATATTAATGATAATATTTTTTAATTATTATTCACGTTCCGCTTAAACAATTTATAAATGGAAATAAAACAATTTTATTGCAAGTCGTGTTTTAACTTTCAAGTAGATTAATTCTTATTTATTTATTAGTAGTTCATATTCTACAAAAGGAATTGAACTTAACGAAATAAATAAAATATAATTTAGTTTTTGTATAATCTTCTGACTTCAGACTATAAAATAAAATTCAACTTAAAATACGTATTGCTTAATAAAATAAAATTAATTCATGTACATACATGGTTATAGTTCAATTAGAAATTTTGTTTTTAATTAAAAGATTATAAATAAATAATATTTTTTTAAAAATGAGTGAAAAATAATAAAAATATATTTGTGTATATATGTACGTATATATATATATATATTTTTTTTTTTTAATAGGAGTTCATAATGAAAAATGTGAACTTGATCCTGAATTAAAGAATGATTTTGATTACTATATTTCATCGTTACTTATTTATAAATACACGACAAAGATGTCCGATCTTCCCATCATTAGTAAAAAGATTTATAATCGTTACTTCACTAAAGGCAATACGGATGGTCCTTTAAATTATGTTAAAGTTAGTATACTGACTTATGTAACAATATATTGTATTAAAAATAACGAAATATTTAAAATTTAAATTTAGTATACACTATTAAATATTTTAGAAAAATGTATCTATTACCTAATATATATTTCATTTCGTGTTTTTGTGCAGATGATTGGTGGTGGAATTTTTCTTCAAGGAGTATTTGATATGGCAACCAAATTATCATCACCGGTGTACTATTATATTTATAATTATACAAACGCGATGTCATTTAATTCAAATTATGGACCATGTAATACTAATTTAGGAGTAACACACGGTGATGAAATGATAAGTCTATTCTATGCCGATGGCCAGGCCGAATTAAAAGGGGAGGATCTCAATGTATCTAAGCTTATGGTTGATATATGGACTAGTTTTGCTATCACTGATAAGTACGTAATGATAGTTTTTAATATTTAATATGAGTGAAAAAATAAGCGTTTTATAATGATATTAGAAAACTTACGATTGATGGCACTAAAAAAGGAAAAAAATGGCCAAAGCTGGATTCCAAAAGTATGCAATATTCGTTGATCAGTTCAAGTAAACCCATCATATCTAAAAAGCCATTCATAGAAGAGTACGAATTTTGGAAAAGCTTACCATTATTATCAAAATTTGAGAAGACTGAAAAGGTTTTAAAAACTGAACTCTGATTTAAAAACAATCAAATGCAAGCTTATACTATTTTTTTTTTTTTTTTTTTTTTTGAAGTGTTATAATTAATTTTTAATTATTAATATAAATTGTATACAATATTCTATGAGGTAAAAATGTAAAAAATACCAAAATTATATAAATTTACATAACAATAATTATTGTAGATTAGTGTTTCTTAACCTCAAAAAATGGTTAATGGACGAATATAAGTAAAAAAACTCATAGCCCCTAAGTTTTCAAAAATCTTATACCGCTTCCCACCACAATTATTTTAAATAACTGATAACTTTATTTTTATAATCAGCTATTTAATTAAATTTAATACTTTAAGGTAATTTTTAGTTTTGATTAAAAATATCTACTGAAATATAAATCAAATTACTAAATTAAATAATTATAATTCGAATTGTATCATATGACAAGACCAAAAAGATAAAAGTAATTATGTTTATTAACATTTTTCTGTTATTTTAGTGTGTATAAACCATAAATATTATACTTATAGCATTTTGTTTATTATATTTGGTATCTTAAATTATTTTTTATTGTATGAAGTTTTAAATTTTATTGAAATAAATTATAAACAATAAAACAAAAAAGTATACATACTGAAAAACACTTCTTTTAATAATTTGAATTAAATATCTAATATCTATTTAATATTTAATATTATTAAGGATAGATTATGGACGGATAATTTATTTTTATTTAAGGTATGTAGACAAAAAAAAAAAAAAAAAATGTTTGAAAAATGTACTAATAAATGTACCTATTTATACATTTATTTCAGTAGAATACTATAATAGTTGATTGATGAATAAATTATATTTTATATATTTTATATATTCACTTAAATTACGATTTTAGATACAACTCACATAAGTACTACATTATCTTTATCTTTGGTTTTGAGTAATCAAAATAAATCGTATCGTAGTGTATTAGTAAAATATCATATGGCTGTGATTTACGTTATTTAGTAATTATTTATACTTATCTAATGTTTTACTTATATATATATATATAAGTAAGGAAGTAAAATCTAAGTGATTAAATTGCATAATTTAGAAGTATTTAAAAACATGTGGATTTTGCATTATTTATTAGACTTGATGAATATTTAAACCTAATTATCTTATACTTTTAAATTTGGGCACAGTGATGAATGCATACATTTTATAATATATATATTTTTGTGTCTGTATGCGACACGTAATTGAAAAAAATTCTTCAACTTTAATTACGACTTCTGATAGAAAATTTTATCTAGTTTGTATTTTATTTTTTCTTTAAATATCGATAACAATTTTTTCGTTGGGCTAAAATTCTTGAAAATGTAATACAAGGTTCTTTAAAAGTTATTCATTTATTAATTAAACTATTACAAAGTCACAATATTTTTTTATAAATGTCTAATTTAAAAATTTATCTTAATTCATAAAATTTTGAAAATTTGCAAATTACTTTTTAGTCAGAAATTGATAAAAATGTTTTTTATAACATCTAAGGTTAGGAAATTTAATGAAAAATTTCTTATAATTTTTTCTATACTAAAAACTAAAAACTACCACGATAACGAGTTTTCGGTGATTGATTACGTGACGTCAATAACTGAAGTAATAATGATTACTTAGGTGGATATCAGCGCAATATTAGTATTATCCTTCAGACCCTTGTAACACATAAATAATATACATTCACGTAAAATAAATTTTGAGACATTTGAATATTCTTATAGTAAAATTACCTATTTCAAAATTTATATTGGATAATATTTTTAAGGAAATCATTTATCAGTTTTATACTTCATTAATATTTGACTTTAAAAATTAAATGAAATGCCGTAAGTTTAAATAGGTATACATTTTTGAGACAATAATACTTTGACAAATCGACATGTTATTTCTTCATAAAGATTTGTGGTACAAATACATTAAAATTATTAATAATAATAATTACTCACTTTGGTCGAGGTAATATTATAAAAGAAAGTTGTTAACAAGACCAAATATTTGGAAAACAATATTGTTTAAAGAAAAAATAATATTTTAATGACAAATCATGCATTATTTTTAAACTACAGATGGCCGTTGGCTAGCTGTGTACTCCATATAAATTGAATAATTTTGTTTTATATTGCATTATAATTATTTCTATCTGATGAGCCAGAATGAATAAGACTGTAGGCAATAAGCATATTATGATCTTATAGCTAGTATAACTAACTAATACCTTTATGCTTTAATTCTATATTATAGTATGATATATTTTTATTATTAAGGTGAGATATACGCGTATGTTAATTTTTTTTTATTGCACATTTAACTCAGTAAAAATGTAACGAAAACAAATATTTTGAAAAAATTTAAATTGGGCCATTGGTAGTACTTGAAAGAATTTTCTGTTCTAATAATTTCCATTAGTAAATTAGTAAGTTTAGGAGGAAATTTTAAGATAGATTTTCAATAATTTTTAGGAATCTTAGCTCTTTTATAATAAAGTTTAAGAATATATACGCATATATGTTTCATTTATAATAAAATATAAAAATATTCAATACTTTCTGGTCTAACTGATAGAAACTTTATATAATCAAGTTTTTGATTTTAAATCAAAAATTTGCTGCATAAATATTATTATTTTTTTTTTAAAGTTTAAATACTAAAAATATAAATTGTAGGTAGGTACCTACTTTATAAATAATGTATAATTTTAATGTGGAAAATATTTTTTGTTTGTTTTTAACCTTTTTGAGGTTATTTGACGTAATGACAAGACCAGGAATTCTTAAACTTTTTTGTTCGCAAAGCCCTTAAATTCCTAAAAAAATTTACGGAGCCTCTCAAAATCAGGAATGTCTATTTGAAATAAAAATTGTGTAAATCGTAAATGATTTGCTTATTAATTTTTTTTTAAATATATATACAAAATGCTTAATTAATTTTATAGGGAAAAAAGGACTTATTATTTCAGTAATCTATACATTTTAATATTAGTTATTTTAAAATGATATATGATGTTGGTTTTTTCATTGGTCAGTATTTTAATATTTGGCTTGATAAATGAGAGTTGGATCCCATGTTTGTTTCAGGTTTTAATTTATTGCGATATAGATATGTTGCTAAAGGCCAAGTGTTAGTGCATATTTTTTAGCCAGAAATGTATATTCGTTAGTAATATTGCTACTACACTAAAAATTTGCTAATAATTACTCATCTATTAAAGTTTTCAAAAATGGATTGAGGGCCATTTCAATAAATTCTTCATATTCTGTTCTAGATAAGTTTCCAGGCTTATCGTTGATTAAAAATGGATTTTTAATCCAATTACATCGTTGGATAAATCCTATATCTTTATTCTCTGAAAATATATTTCTTATGATGATATTACTTCATTTAAATTTCGTTCGATTTCGTCATCAAATTCATCAAATTTTTCAAATATTTTTATTTTAATATATAATTAAAATAAAGATGTACCCACGGAGTCCATAGACTACTCTCGTGGAGCCTCTAAGATTCTGCGAAGCACAATTTGAGAACCGTTGGACTATGCTTCTAAACTCAAAATTAATCAAATTAGAGTAATTTCGATTTCAATGCATAATATATTTCTATAGTTTATCAAAAAATGTATACATGCATTTTTACTATTTAGTACAGTTGAAGAAATATTTTTCTGAAAATATTGCATTTGAAAATATTATATTATCAGTGTATGCATAAAATACAATACTATACATAAAAGTTTTACGCCCGCCCATGAATAATGTTTTTGAACTGCAATAAAATAATGAATTTTGTTATTCATAAATTAAAAATTAAATTTTGTTCAAATTTGAACCTAAAATTTTTATGAAAAATATTTACGTTTTTTAGATTTTTTTAGCTTTATTATGGATTATTTATGAGGAACTTTACATTAAATTTTCAAACCTCAACTATCAAAAAAGATAGAAAAGTGAGTACCGCTTTATTGTAAATATGGTGTCGAGTAGGTTACTATTATGGGCGAGTTAAATTTGAATTAAATGATATATCATTGAATACAAAAAACGATATTGAGCAGAGACGATCTGTATGCCTATATCACAAAGCATATTTCGTAATATAACAAATAAAGTAATTTATTTTACTTTTATTATTACAGTACATTGATATGTTTTTCCGAAAATATTGCATTTATTATATTATTATTATTTAATTATTATAATAATATATATATACTATATTGTACCTATTAACTTATATAACTCAAAATGTAATAACAACTTTCTGTAAATACCGTAGAACAGTGAAAACAGATTCATAGTATATATTATAGATAATGATATCTTAAAAGAAAAAAAAATGTTACTGCGTATAGTAAAATTCATGATAACATAATACATGTAACATTTTTAAGTTCTCACGTATAATGTTTTTAAATTATAATAAAGTAAGAAAAATAAATGTTTAAATATTTTTAAGTAACATTGTAATTTATTGTTTAAATAAGTAATTTCGTTGTTAAAATTTGGTCTTAAAATCTATACAAAAAAAAAAAAAAATCATGTTTATATTGTTATGCAATATAAGAACTTAAAATGCCTATAAAAATTAATTATCATTATACATGTTTTAATTATTTTATACTTATAAAGAATCTTGGATTACATTTTTAAAACTTAAAAAGGTAATTAAAGAAAATTTTTATGAATTTCGAATTACAAAATCATTTGCTAATTTTCACGGTTCTTATGAATTTTGTCAAAATGATTTATGATTCACACAGAAAAAATGAGGTTTAATTTAATATATAAATATTTTTTTTAAATGCAGTTAAACTCGTCAGTTGTTCTGTGTTTAAGATACAATAATAGTAAAACCTTATAAATATTTATTTATGTTCGAATATTTTGTATGACTAAACTAAATCGTTGACGTGCGCGTGTAAACAAGTCATTTTTCAAAAACCATGTTGTTTCGATGTAGGGCAAAATTACGAGTAACAAAATGATAGGCACATGTTAATATATAAATAAATAATAATATTGAAATTGATCGCTTAAAACTTATATAACGATAACAACATAATTAAATTTATTACCACCATGTTTAAATTGATATATATATATATATATATATATATATATATATATATCTACGGAAAATTTAAAATAATTATTCAAAAATGTGATTTAAAAGGAGTTTATCTCCCGATTGACCTCTATAAACCGGTTTCACTACACATATATAGATAGTGTTAACCATGTTTATATTATTATTATATACCATATAAGTGGTTAGAGACATTCATATACGTTAATCGTAAAAATATATTCTATAGTGGTGGAAGACCGGCCGTGCGGATAAAATAATATTATTGGTATACTGTACGGTTAATCATTCTATAGAGAGATGTGTATAGACGCCAGTTGAGCTGAAGCTCCGGCAGCGAGTTCATCTCACCGGTTACTTACTATACGACATAATATTTCTTATTGCACCATCGACTATTGAACATGTTCGGCACAAAGATGCAAGTGAGTGTCTATTGCGTTATATTGTACAATAATATTTATGTAACGTACTCACATTTTGTCCGCTTATATTTTTTCCCAAAATATACGTATTTTTTAAGTTCATTAAACAATGGATTGAATTCTCTCTGTTTATATACTTTAAAATAATTATTGTAAGCATCCTAGTATAATATAAAAAATCTATTTAAGTTATGAAAACAATACATTTTCACTTGTTTGTTTCTTTTAAGAATTATTTCATACTCGTGACTAGGTTACTATCAATCCTAAACGTGTGTCCTCATAGGTTTGACGTTTAACAATTATTAATCTTTATTTTTTAGAGAAAAACGCTGGATTTGCGATACAATGAGATGTGGAACGATTGGGATGGTACGACTGAACATCAAATTCCAAAGAAGTATGTTCATGGACATTTGGTGTTGTCTTGGAAAAAAATTAATGTACACGTGAAACAAATCAACAAAGCATTTTTCCGAAGATCGAAAATCTCGTACAAGCAAATATTACACAACGGTGAATATGAAATGTTGTCTCTTGGCTGGTTTCGGGGTTATGTTTATTTACGCTATTTTTAAATTAAAAATAATATTTAATAATGTTTGTAACGGCATGGGAATATGATAAAAACGTCTTTTAAATATATTTTATAAGCATCAGGTATGTAGTACTGTAGTAACTAAGTATATAGATTAAATATAAAGGTATACTTCAAACAAGAAAAAAATAATATAAATAAATTCCAAACTAAGTAGGTACCTATAATATGTTCAATATTTATATCGACGTTATTCATTCAGTGTCATGGCCAAAACGCCATATTTTGTATATTATTTTTTATCAACAAATAATGTTTTATTTTTAATATGTATTTATAAATCTAATAAAAAATTATATTAATCTTTATTAAAATCTATTTAAAAGTTAATATTATACGATAATAAATAATAATAATAATTAAATTTCGTTACGTATGAATTGTTTAAATTATTGGAATCATGTAAAAACAAATAATAACATACCTATTAGTAACATAATGAATTAAGATCCAATGTTTAAAAAAAATAAAAATATTTGTTTTCCTAATTCATAGTATTAAATAAAGAATTCTATTTAATTTATTTGTTTACATAAATACCTATGTAAGTTAAAGTACAGACGTTCATTTTTAAATTATATTAAAATAAAAGTCAAAACAATAACAATTTGGATGGTGTATATTATTATAACACGTTAATTATATAGTTTATTAAACATATTACCAACAACTAAAATAGTTTATCACAGTGGCTTGTTACAACTAATAAGATTAAATTAAACTTTAAATTTGAAGGCTATAAGATTTTATTTACATTATCATATAAATTATTCTTTAAATTTAACTGTATATTTGAATGATATGATTAGAACAAAATAAACTTTGATATTATAGTATACAAAGTGATTTGTGAAGGGTGGTTATCAAACATTCTCAGCCACATTATTTATACTTTGATTAAGTAATTGTTCAATTTCTGATTTTTTAGGTTATAAGAAAGAATTATAAAGAAATGTATAGGGGGTTTTAAGAGTGTTTTTATGAAAATATGAACTTTTTATTTAAATGGAAACTAACTTTTTTGTATCGTAAATTGTTGAGTAGATGAATTTTTTAAAAATATTTACACATGAATCGAACTTTGAAAGATATTTTTTATTATTTTTAACTTTATGTTTTAAGGATAATAGGACATCATATGGATTATTTTAAAGTGAGTTTCATTAAATAATATTATTCTATTCTTTAATTTTATAATGTGTAAAAATATTTCGAGTACTTGCACAATAACTATTAAGTATATACTATAATAAATATTTTATAAATAACCATTATTTAGGAATTGAATCCTTAGAGATAAACTCGTTCGAATCTTAATTTAAATACATCAGAATATTTAAAAAAAATTATCTGCTTAATATTTAACAGTAAAATAGGGCAACTATTATTTGAAAAAAAAAAATAAGCATTAAAGTATACAATATGTTCCTAATGAAATTCCAAAGATCAAAATAATTTGAATAAATGCGTTATTGTGGAATAAAAAGAGTGATTTAATTTATTAATGGTTCTTAGGATTTGATAATTTTACTACACCCTCCTTCAAAAAAAAAAAAAAAAAGAAAGAGAAAATCATATTATTGAAATACATAATATTATATACATTTGTTTTTGTAATTAAACTTTAACAGTTAAACACTTCAATAGGCTAGGGGAATTACCTATATTGTAAAAATAAATAATCACACAGGGAAGAATAATAATTTATTATTTAAAAAAAGCCAGTCAACAATTTTGCCTATTTTCGTAAAATCTGAAATGACGTCACTGATTGAAAAATAAGATGGCAATCATAAATAATGTGATATATAGGTACATAATATATGATACTGTTTTACTGACATTAAATTAATTATATTTTACTTTTTCGTTTATCTAATATTTTTTTTAAAGTAGCCAGAATTTATCTTAAGTTTTTAGTAATATGACTTATGAGTTAATTTTTAAAGACTTTTAGTAATGGAATATGAACTATATTTAATTTAGAATTATTAATGATTGAACTACATATTACGTTAGGAAAACAGATATAATTAATTTACGCAATTTTTTTTACTAGGTAATTGTTTCATATAAAAGTATACTATTAAAAATTTCAAAAAATAAATAATTTAAAGATTATTGTATCTTTATGTAATCTATTTTTCTTCTTAATTCCCTCATTCATAATGAACTGAGGCTAGGAAATATACTTCGAAATAATCTTAACTTTTGGTATGTTTTTTAAAAATTTAATTTTCTACAATATAGTAATACTTAACCAAACTATATTATTGACCAAAATTCTAATACATATTAATTATAAAAATGTTTAACCTTAATCCGTAATATAATACGTTGTTAAACTCATACTTTATAGACTCGGGAATTCCGTCAAATCTGTTAGATTGGTACGAAATCACATAATATATTGTCTATTGATAAAATATTATAATTATGATCTTAATTATTATAATTACTTTTTTTATTTAAGTAATATATTGATTTATGATGATAGATAACGTTAAATAGCGGCATTCAAAAGAAGCATTGATAAAAATAATAACATTATTCTTATTAGAAAATACTCATTAAAATAAACTATATAATTTAATTAAAATTTTTTATTTATCTAATAGTTAAAACTTACTTAAATATTTAAGTAATTTACTTCTGTGAATTAAAAATAAACATACTTAATTTGTTCTTAATGCTTTTCAAAACAAAGTAATATTTTGTTCATATCACATATTTACTAATTGGATGTTTTAAATATTTTCAGTTAGTGGGAACGTAGAATGTGGAAACCTTCTTGGAATAATGGGTCCAAGGTATTCATTAATTAATTTTAATTTTTAATACATCAAAATATTATTTTTGTATTTATATTATATAATATTTTTTATTTAGTGGTTCAGGAAAAACTACATTAATGTCCACTATAAGCCACCGAACTAAAGGTAAGTAAGGCATTTCTGTTGAAGTGATTTTATTTTTGTTTATTACTTTTCTATTTTCAGGAAATTTTGAAGGAGAATTATTACTAAATGGACGACCAATATCTGAAGAAGTCATGATTAAGATATCAGGTTTTGTTCCTCAACACGATATCAGTTTTGATCAGTTGACAGCATTGGAACACTTGTCTCTGATGGTATTAAAATAGCGCTGTAATATTTTATAAAAATAAATTTCACTGTATGTTCATCTTACTGTTTCAAGGCCAATTTGAAAGTTTCTTGCAATACAAG
Source organism: Melanaphis sacchari (assembly GCF_002803265.2). Classification (NCBI taxonomy): domain Eukaryota; kingdom Metazoa; phylum Arthropoda; class Insecta; order Hemiptera; family Aphididae; genus Melanaphis; species Melanaphis sacchari. Next base: position 6,514,164 of record NW_020271042.1, read on the forward strand.
TAAAATAGCTTTAAAAGAACACATTGATGAAATAATTTCGACGTTGGGCATGAATAAGTTCTTGAACACAAGAATATCGTTTTTATCTGGAGGAGAACGGAAAAAAATTGCACTCGCAGTTCAGTTATTAAATAATCCACCTATACTGTTTTGTGACGAAATAACGACGGGTCTAGACAGTTACTCTGCTGCGCATATTGTTAACACTTTAAAAAGTGTCGCACGAATGGGAAAAATTGTGATATGCACCATTCATCAACCAGCGTCTGGTGTATTTGGAAAATTTGACGAAGTAATATTGTTATCAAATGGACTATTAGCATATCAAGGTCCAGTCACCATGGTCCATCAGTTATTCCAAAAGTATACTTCAAATTTTTATATTCCCGATAATTTTTTAAAAACAATTGTGTTTGATATGATTTAGGTTCAATTATGAATGTCCGGATATGTTCAATGAAGCTGACTTTGTGATTTCTATTCTTAATTCTGAAAATGAAAAAGTGAAAAGAAATGTAAAAGAAATGTGCAAGTTAACATCAACAGATCAACAAATAAATTTAAACTATGATTTATTTAACACTCAAGTAAACATAATTAGTTTAGTTTAAGATATAACTGTGTTTATCCTTTTACGAATAATGTATTTATTTACAATATTTTCAGACTAAATTTGATCCTCAACATTTAGAAACATTAGAAACGTAAGTAAACGTGTGTTCTTTTTAAATGAATTACTCCATGTGTTTTAAATAATAATAGTAAATAAATATTTTATATATCTTATTACTTTTTTTTTTATTTAGGCAAAATCCAACGTGGTTAACACAGTTCAAATTGATTTTTAATAGATCTGTCAAATGTTTTGCAAGAAGTTATGGAAATAATCTACTGCAACTGGGAACTATTTGGGTAATCACTAAAAAACGAATAGTTTTTTCCATTAATATTAATTTCAATTTATTAAGTTAAAAAAAAAAAAACATCTATTTTATATTATCTTACTTAATCTAATATTTATAAGAAAAATAACGATTTTTCATTTAACGATTTTAGTTATTTTAATAAAGTAAAATAAGCATATTTAATGAATTTTTCTGTATACCAATTAATATATTATTGAAAAATTATATTAAGACAAGTAAAAAACTGGTTTTTATTCGATAAATTTTATTTGGACACAATACTCACCTACTACAGACATAAATGTGAAAATGCAAAACGCATAGTATTTATAAAATATATTTAAATTTTATACTGTGCATTAACTTATGCTCTCTACAATGGCTCTGAGAACGTTCTTAAAAATTTAGTTTAGTATTTGTACGTGTTTTTTTTAATTTGATTTAAAAATGTTTTACATGGTTGTTTTTTTAAAGTATTTATTATGTTTATAGTTTTTGGGTGTCATTATTTCTGCTCCGTTTGCGAATTTGCAGTTAGATACTCAAGCAGTACAAAATTGGGAAGGTTTTTGGTTGATATTTGTCATTAATTTCATATTCCACTTCTTTTATTCTGCTATTCCATCATATCAAATTAAATTTGCAATTGTCCACCGAGAAGTTCACAATAAAATATATCAATTGAGTGCATATTATACGTCTGAATTGATTATAATGGTATGCAACGTGATAATCTGTATTGATTATAATATAATAACTATAACATAAAAATATTTTTCTTAAAGGTTTTATGGATATTGGTAAAAGTGCTATTTTACTGTGTTTCTGCGTTCTTTATTGTTGGTGCTAATCTAAGTATCTTGCGATTATTGGTGTTTTATATATTAGCGTTGGCAGCCTTTTCATTTGGTAATTATACTTGAATTAACAATTTATTATATAATATTGATTTCAATTTAAAAATGAAAGATGATACAAACTGTATATAACTATAGTAAGATATTTTTACACATATATATCCAAATGTGCTAATAAAAAAAAAAATTTTGAAAATTATACAAAGTGAAATATAAATTACTAAAATTAATAATAGTTATAAGTAAATATATTTTATTCTTATCATTTATTACTTATTAGTTTTCAATAGTTATTTTATTGATATTATTGTCATTACAGGAAGTTTGGTGTCAGCATATTTTAATCAAATAGAAAACACTTTAATATTTGCAACAATATGTGATTTCATAACATTGTCTTTCAGTGGTGCATATCTATCATTTATGTAAGTTTATATTCAGTTGATAATATTAACTTAAATTAAGCTAATGAATATTTATAATTGTATTTTTAAAAATTAGGTCTTTACCAAAAGTGATATATTCTCTAAGATACTTTTCGCTATTCTTTCTTGGTTGTGAATCAGTATCAGTTTTATTTTGGGACACCGTCAAAACTTTACGTGAGTATATTATTTAATTGATAATTTATGATTCAGTTTCAAGTAATTTTTTCTTAATAACAATATTTTTTGTGTGTTTGTAGCGTGTATTGATGTTACTAACTGTTTGAATAGCGGGAAAGCAGTATTAAGAAAATATGGTTATAAAAGTAGTGAATTATATTCAAACATAATGATATTAGTTATATATATTATATTAACAAATATATTTGGTTACTTCAGTGTTCTTAAAAGGTTGAAAAAACAACCAGCCTATTAAATATAACAAATATATATATATATATATATATAATATGTATGTAATTAATTACACGTACTATGTAATGAAAAATAAAATATACTATCATTAAACATTTATATTAATGATTAAGGTATACTTTCAATAACTAAATATTTTTGTAATTGTATATATTTGATGTTATTTAAAATATGTAATTAATAAATAGAATTATAATTGATATTTTAAAACATGTTCAATAAAGTTTTATAGAAATCATTTTATATAATGTGGAATTGTTGAAACAGTATTATACTTTCCTATTGATTTTATGATTACAAAATTAATCTGAAATAGTTCCATAATTTAAATTATATATTAATGTAATAAAGGCATGTGATACACAAATCTATATATCTATATTATCTATCATATATGTACCGATACCGGTATAATTTATTGATTCCTCAAATTGTATACATACATTATATATTTAAAACAATAAATAAATAACACAAATATATATAATTTAATAATCTTATAATTATGTTCAATGATTTAAAATTTTTGTTATCATCAAGTAAAATTAATTTTAGATTTTATAGTTTTGAATTTTTTCTAATTATTTTGAAAATTATTCACTTGAACTCGTTGTGTAACAGAGTTTTTATTTATTTATTTTTTTTAAATAATAAATAATTATATATTTGTTAAATAATAGAACAATAGTGAATTTTTACGTACATTTAAAATAGATAGTTAGGAAAAGTTCTTCAATCGGTCGTTTTAGTGGGCAGTGCATCTTGTAATCTTTTATTTTCATCCGAAAGTATCGAAAACTTTTCGTCGTACTTAACGCGCATATTTTCAAAACGTTCAGATTGTTGTTTATATTCAGATCTGAGTTCATCATTTAATCTGAAAATCATATTATTTTTCTCATAAGAACACATTTAATTTAAATAATAAATATATCGTACTTTGTTGTTAAGATATATGTATTTTTAATCAATCAAATTATACATAGAATTTTCTAAACCACTGTTGTTTTTTATCAATGTGTGTTAAAACTTAAAAGTTAAGTACATTTTTAATGTAGCACAAGTATAGCTTTTAAAATGTGATGCTGTGATAATGTTTTTCTTTTATATTATATATCTACTATATTGTGACATTGTGTAGGTACATTTAAAAACAAGTATGTATGTGTATTACTATTATTAACATGTAATAAAAACTGAAGAATTTAAATATATTATACGTTGATAAAAATGTTTATAGAAAATGTTTTATGTATATACATATATATATATAATGAATACATTTAAAACTATTTAAATCTTACTATTAATTATAAACTTATAAAAAATCGTTATTCTTAAATTTGATAATTTGATTATAAGCTTCATCTTTAAAAGCAAATGAAACAACTAACGTTGAATCATAATGTAATTTACTTGTAATGCATCGTGTAATGCTCTTATGGATTCGTTTGAAATAATTTTAATTATATACTTACTTAGCAGCTAAATTCATTTTTTCAATTATTGCACTGTGACGACTTCTCTCCTCGTTAATTTTGCCTTGAAGACTTTCCAAATCTTCCGTCATACGATTCACTTCTGTATTACGAATAGACAGCATATGCTTTGTGATGTCCACAACTTCTTTCAATGAATTCGTCTGCAAAAAAAGAATTACATGGTGTATGTGTATTATTATGTAAAAGATAACAATATATAAAATGTTTCAACGCGCAGTCAGTTATTTTTTTTTTGAAACATGGCTTATGGAAAATTATTAAAAGTCACAATATTTTTTAATTATTTATTTAAACTTAAATATTTAAAAAAAAAAAAAATAATAATATTTTGTTTGATATTTAAAAAAAAATTGATTGAGATAGCTAATTCATAATTGTGCTAATAATTTATATAAATTTTTAATAATTGAATCACTAATTTCTATTAGGTGTCATAAGACTAATAAGTTATTAGTAATAACTAATAAGAGTAAGTTACATACATTTTAAAATTTCTAAAAGAGGTGGATAAATGTTAGGGTGTATAAATCGTAGGAGGATAGGAAAGTATGAGTATAAATATTATATTATTATGAATATGTGCTATCCCTTATTACTTTATATGTATAATTAATTTATGATATTAGGTTAATATCATACAAACTTGTAATGTGAGCGCTTCAATATGTTTTTCTTGTGTGACGCATCGGTCAGCCTTTTCTTTTAACATATCAATCACTTTAACTAAAAATTTTTGTAGGTTTCTGTTCTGTTTTTTCAAATCTTCAGGAGATAAATCAGTCACGTCACGTAAAACTTCTCCAATGTCTCCCATATCCTACAAAACATTTACCGTTTTTACAACAGAAAATATAAAAAATTATTAAATTAATACATTTATTGTACGTGTTAATGAAATGTATAGCGATTAGTTTAACAGAAACCTATAAGAGAAAGAAAAATACGAGCAATTACAAAAACTATGAAACGTTAGACAATTGAAAATTATTAAGGTTTTTAAAATTTGAAATTCTTTAACAATTCTGTATGGTTGTTGGTTATTAATTTTTATGCTTATAGTTAATAGTTATAGTATATTTTAAAAATTAATCACATATTTATACCTTAACGGATCCGTGGTTAGAGGTGTCCATAATATTATTTGATGAACACGAAGCACACACAACAATATTAAATTTGTAAAACTAATGCAGTCAACTATCTTACTCGATGATGAATAAGGTATGTGCGTTAAACGAAAGCCTAAAAATCAAAATATGTTATATGTTTTAGAATAGCCAGTGATCCACATTCGTTGGCTTGGAATAATGCCAACCAATTGGCTTAAAAATAACTTCAAGTCAAGGGCCCTCCTTGTGGTATTGTTTGTAAAAACGTCAAAACGACCTCAGGAATGATACAATATTTTAATCATTTAGTTTTTAATACATTTAATATATGAGTGTTATGGGAGCAATAGAAGTATCACTGTCTAGATTAACGTAAGTACAATATAATGGATTTTAAAAATTTGCAACACGTATGATATTTCAATATTTAAAATCAACATATTATTTTTATAACTGCAGTAATTTATAATACTAAAAATTATTTTATTCTTTATAGCTAACCTTAATTTCTTCAAAATCTACAATACAAAGATACATGATTTCGATTGAGTAAAACAAGTACAACAGTCACTCGATAATTCGAAATTCAGGGGACCTAGTTAAAAATTCGATTTATAGAAGTTTTTGATTACTGAGTGTTCGAATAATTGAAGGAAAAAAAATTGATTCAAATTAAAGAGAGGTCAAAAATTATTGTATGTATGTACATATTACATTTATTTTGACATTTATTTATTATACATACATACATATTATTATATATTTTTACAATTATTAATTGACATTTATTTATTATATTATTATATTATTATATTTTACATATTAAAGAAATCTGTTATTTTTTTTGTGATAAATTGCTGGCCACAATTTAGTTCATAGCGTTGTTTAACTTACTGATAGCATTATAAATTGTATCGCATTTTTTTTCATTCATTTCAGAATATTCAAAAAATTTAGGTAATCCTGACAAAAGTTTAGATTAATTAGGTTAGGTATGATAACGTTTATGAGCTTCGATAATATTTAACCACCGTCGTTATTAGTATTGTTATAGATTGTATGTATAATCTTTATATGTATGTACATTTATTACCATACAGGATAGTTTAAAATTTATATAATACAGGCATACAGCCATTATATTATAAAATATTTAAAAAATAAAAAATGTATAATACGAAATTTTTTATTTAGAAACATCTAAAACAGTTCGTAAAATTTAAATTTAGTTACAATATTTTAAAAGAGGAGATTGAAGGTAAATATTAGAAATTTATACAATAGTTTATACTTTTTTTGTGAATAGAGTGTAATTTTTTAATACATTTTAGTGATTGTACTACATTAATTAATGCAAAACTCTAGATAGCGATTTAGTTTTTAGAAATTTTATTTTGATCACACACCACTAAGTAGCTAATGGTGGTATCCATTACACGTTATTATTATTTATTTTCACATTATTATTTTCACGAGTCCAAATTAAAAATTCAAAGTTTCATAACACGCTTTTAACATTATCACAGTGTTATCTTCATGAACACTAGTTTTCGACTTTTAGTCATAATATTTATTTTAGACATATATTTTATTACTTTTGTTTAAAATTACAATATAATCAATAAATAAAAATACTATGAATAAAATTTGGTTATCTATACAAAATTAGTATTTGAACAACTATTATCTCAATCTTACAAAATTTACAATATCCTGTATATTCAAATATTTTTTATGATGTAGGTGCTTTAAAATAACTTTAAATATTAATTAGGTATACGATTTTAAAACTTAATTAGTTCGTTTAACAAAGACAAGAAAATAAAATTGAAATATAATTTATTGAAATTTAATTTATCAGTTTTTTGTATTTTCTGAGCTATCAGTCTATACTATTTATTCTATTGCAATAAAAGTTATACAACACGCTAGATTACAAAATTACGTATAATACGAAAAAAAATATTTTATAAATACCTATACAAACAGCTATAAATATTATAATAAGGTAATGTGATTACTTACTAAGCTATTAAATTTTTGAAATAATTTATTGAATAAATATTTTTGTTTAATATTTATCTGTATTAATTTGTATACTATAAAATTATAGTTAAAGTATTTAACAACGATAATTCATCATAAATTAACTACACCTTTCAGTTATATAATATAGTTTATATTGATATTTACTTTAAATAAAGTGTATAATGATAGATGAGCAAGCGGAATCAACAATCAACATATAAAAATATTCAACGGATTCGATGATCGTAAGTTTCTACCAGGTAAAAAGGTCATTTTAGCGGAATTGATGCATGCTCCTTAGTCGATCGATACGAACTTTTTAATCATAATCATTAGAGCGTTATTATTAACTCCGCGTTTTAGTCATATCTCACTAAAAGATTAATGAAAAATAAAACTACATTGATTAAATATTAGTTAACGCTGATTAACCATTTATTAATTAAGATAATTAATGCTATTATTATTTTTTGTGATAAAAATTGAAAATAGATTGTAGTTTTTGATTCTCATCACAAAATAACTGACGTCATTTATTTGTTTTAACTCTTAAAATACATTTACTTGCATATGAATTTATCCTTCTTAACATTGTTTTTTTGACGTATCAATTTATATTAATGATGCAATAAATGCAAAATCATCAGCATTCAATTTCTATTCATTATTTATTTTATATTTTTATTTAATACTCTTACTATGGTCACAGAGTACATTTACATATGGGTGTCCCTGAAACGTATGCACTTTTCAGTGGCGGAGTTAGGGGGGGGGGGGGGGGGCAAAAGGCTTACCTCAAAATGAAAAATACAATTTAGAATGGAGCATAATATTTTACATTTTATTAGTCACAGACCACAGTGACACAGTAGGTACACGTTTCACAACTATAAATAAATTCCGTGCATGTTCTACGCGTCCCCATCGTTTTGTAATTTCCAATAATTAAATTTAAACTCGACGGTGTAGAATTACTGTAGATCAGCGGTTCCCAAACTGTGCACCGCGATCTACGTTTCATTGGTTCTCAAAGAGTACTTTTTTTGTTCTATCTTTCATGTTATATACAGCAGGGCATCGTAGCTAACTTGATGCCCCTAAAAGGACACCGCGGAAAAAAAAGTTTGGGAACCGCTACTGTAGATGATAACGAATAACGATAAAGCCTACTATAGTCCTTACGATATACATGATACACCATTATACTTTATACTTATATATTCATTTTTATTATGATTAGTTGATTAGGTATACCAAAACGTCCAAAACCAATTTATTACAATTTTGTGGAAATCATAATAATATTAAAATTTATCAAGGGTTTTTTATTCCTGTAAGAAAAAATGTGTTTAATTTTGAAAGACTGTAATAACATTTTTTATTAAAATTTGAAATGTAGAGTTTTTATGTATTTTCATATTATCATTTATTAAAAATGTATCGAAAAAAATTTCTTTGGCAGTGTATAGAATATAGACAGTCAAAACGTCGTATAATATTCAAGCAATTTTTTTCCAAATAGCATGCCTCCTACTTCTTTTCCCCCCAAAAAACTAATAAGTATGTTACATGATTGGCAACCTCCGGAATAAAAACTTATATACGTCACTGGCTCTTTTTTATATTATAAACACATACATTGTATGCATTTTTAATCCTTTTACCATTATAATATTAGTATAGCAAAACAATTAAAATGAAAGAAAAATAATGTAAATTGTGCATATTTAATATTTAAAAATAGTTCATTTCAACATATGTTTGAGTATTTATAACTTTTGAATTATTAAATTAATTTTGAATCTTAAAAAAAATACGCTTAAAATCCTGCGCCAAAACAAATGTCGCCAAATCCTTAGATCGAAATGGTTACGTCCAAACGGTCACTACACACAGTCATGGCAACATATCTCATTCTTCTGTAAAAGTTATATTTAATTTTTAATAGTAATTACCGATAGATATATGGTAGAAAAACTAAAACAAAAATATTATCATATTTGAATACAATTATAATTAATTTTTTTCTAATTATCATAATAACCATTAAAATTGTAGAACATTTATTTTTACCTTACTTATTTCTCGCTGACCATTTCTTTTCTACTCAAATTCACTAGCCAATGAGAAGAATCCATTGTCTGAAATTTTTTTAGAGTATTTCTAACTGCAAAATACCAAATTATTCCAATGATAGTGCAGAGGAGCATTTCTATGTAATAACCATTCACTATTATAATACAATCGCCTTTACTTGCTTTACACGTCTAAATAAATATATAACATAATACGTATAGTTAATTATAAATAAAGTACTCATAAGTTCAAAATTTAGTATCTAATTAATCGTTATTATTAATAAATAACAGTTTTATAAAATGTAAATAAAATTGTTTTTATTAAAATATATAGTTTTGAAATATTATTATTAAAAGGTTTGTTATCACTACTACCGCCTGTTTAATTAATATTTAAATCAATATTGTTAAATATGTTTATTCTATATCAGTTTGAATTTTAGATTCCGAACGGAACAAAAATTGTATAGATTTTATAATGGCATGTGTTTTTTTTGTGTCTGGAAACATTTTTTATAGTAGAAAACATGCTTACATTTTCTAATAGAAAAATGAATCTAATTAGTACCTGAAAGATCCAGAGAAACAATCTCAAATACTTTTCTCGATAATTGAGAAAGAAGTAAGAAAAACTGAAATTTCTATGCAAAATCTATTTTCTTATTGTCTTAATTCATAAAAAATTAATCGTAGATACACGAAATTCTTACCAAGTATTTACACATTTTCTGTACAAAATATAATTTTTAAAACATTTTGATTAATTCTGAAATATTTATAGATATTTTATATTTTTAGCTTTATTTAGTTTTTTTTATAATAATATCGATAGAAAAATTTTATTTTTTTCAAAATATGTTGAGCTTTTAATTCAAATTTCTATAAAGTTTTATTTTAGCCATTTAAAATTATTATTAATACAAATACATAGTTTTTTGTAAGCATTTTAAGTTTAAATTTCGACCAAACCATGAATATTTTCAAAGTATTTTATAGCTAAAAATTTAAAAAATGTTAAATTTTTATTTTATTTTTTTTATTAACAAAAAAAAAAAAACAATTCGTGGCTACTAAGGTTATTTGACGTAGCATAAATTATAAATTGTACATTATTTTACTAAATTATAAAGTAATTGGGAGTTAGATTATATAATATAAATGAAAATAAAAAAAAACAAATATATATATATATATATATATATATAAATGAGATACTAATATAAGATTATACAAAATAATTAGGGGAAGTAGCTTTATATACATAGTTAAAGGTGGTATGAGATGCTTGTTAGATTAGTTAGATTAGATTTGTTGTTGCGAGGAATTGGCAGAATTTATTGATGCTGGATAGTTCGGAGTTTGGGGATTCCGCGAGGTGATCCGATATTTGCATCGTGTCTTTCTTAGTGCTGTAGACACCGTACTCGGTGAGTATGTGTTTTACGGTGAAAGGAATTCCGCAGCATGCGCAGATTGGTGGTCCTTCTTTCTTCATAAGATATGTATGAGTGAGGCGAATGTACCAGATTTTGAGCCGGTTTATGGCAATCTCATATTTGCGAGGGGTAATTATGGGGAAATTCCAAGGTATTTTTTTCTTTATTTCGTTGAGTCTTGTGTTCATTTTTTGCCATTTGTTCTCCCATAGGCGCCAGGCGGAGTGTGTCCATTTTAATGAAATTTGTTATGTCGGAGTGGGAAAAAATAGGTGAGATACCTGTGTCGGGTGAAGAGTGGACTAGTTTGGTGGCTTTGTCCGTTGTCGGCATGTTCATTGCCCTCAATACAACAATGGCCAGGGATCCAGAAATATGAAATATTTTTGTCGTACGAAAGTGTTAAAAAATGGGCGTTCTGAATTTTATCGTCTATGTCGGTAGGATTGTGTCGATTTTGTAGGCTGGTAAGGGAAGATAGAGAATCGCTGTGTATTGTTATGTTGGTGGTGTTTATTTCTGATGCTGGGAATTCGTAAATTTTTATTTTTTTAACTTGAAAATTGAATACAAATTCTTTCAATTTTGTATACACAATAACTTGTTTAAACACTTAAATTAACTGTATGAAATTGTCTATTTATATCAAGAAGCTATTCACAAAGTTTTACGATATAAATTAGTTAATAATAATAATAAAAATATAATAACTAATAATATTAGAAATGCAATATTTACGGGAAAAATGAATTCAACCTTCTATATTGACTGTATTACTAATCATAAAATAAATTATTTTACCCGCAGTTTAAGTATATCATAAAATATACTTAATAATATAAGCTGATAGACCATCTTCGCTCAGAATTGTTTTTCGTATACAATGGATTATTAGTTAGTTAATATGTAATATTAATTTTACTGTGACTTATATTTAATGATAATGGAGATTATGTCATTGGACCGATAATTGACAGACAGTTACTTAACATGAAAACTTTTAAAAATTGAGTCGATTTGGAGATTTCTAAATATGTCATATAATTGGTACTATATACACACAATGGCAGTTGTAATATAAAAAATAATAATTATCGTTTTCATAGATGATAACCTTATGTCCTTGGATATATATAATTTTATGTAATCGATATTTTGTATCATCTGTCGGGTTATTGTTTTTTACAGTTTATTAATAGCCAATGCAGATACCCAAGAAATAATTTATAAAAACTATAAAAAGTTTGGAAATATGTTGGTCCATTAGTTATGGGACCATCCACCATTTTCTATGACCATGTACACTCGATATCTCTTATTTAGCAGACCGGTTATCTACTTCCATCTCCTTTTTTATTTTGAACCATAACCATTCAACAGATTTCAATACAAGATACTGATTAATGAATTAAAAAAAATAATACTTAAGCTTAACTTAAATTAATATTAGTTAATTAAATAACACTCAATGAAATATTATTCAGTCAGATATTTTTGTCGACAACTAGTAAATGGTATCAAAAATAACCTAGTAGGTATTAAATTCTCATCTTATAGAATAATATAATTTTATTAAAATTGTATAATATCTTACATTTTGAAGATTTAGTGTAGAACAATTATTTGTAGAATCCAGTGAACATTTTTTGAACGTCAATAGATCAATCATTCCTAGTGCAACAGTAGACGTCCACATATACGCTAAATTTCCAAAAGTATTCAATAACGTCATATAAGTAGAACCAATACGGTAATCACTTACTCGAGCAAAAAATGATAATATAGCTATAAACATAGCATGCATTAAAATCTATAAAATATATACATAAAGATTATTAATTTTATCACATTTACTGATTTTAATAAATAAATTAAAAGTTAATTTTATTTAAACTGATAATTAAGTATCCCGATACCAATAATAATTCTTCAACTCGAGTAAAAACACTTATATTATACTTAATTAACAATGTAAAATTTGAAGTATTAATACCTACTTAAGTAATTATAACTCACTTGATGTATTGATGATAAAAATACGAGAAGTGGATAATAATATATTGAAGTATATCCATTAAATGATATCAATATAGGCGTGTAATAAATAAGTATAGTAAATGCAATGTTCAAAAGTAATCTAAAATACATATTTCAAAAGTATGTAATCATAAATTAAATCTCTACATAAAATAGATGTAGATATTTATAACTTAATAAGTATGAATAAAATAAATAGTAATATTAATATTAAGTATTATCTAAAAAATTTAGGTATAATAGATTTGAAGTTATATTTGTGTAAGTCTGTGTGAATATTACCGGAAAGATATTAAAATGATGTTGTCAATTCAGTTTTAAAAATCATCATATTATACAATAATAATTGTGAAGTGATTTGGTATGACAAATATTACAACTATGTCTATTAGTGGTGGATTTAGCGTCAGGAAAAGTTAACAGTTGCCAAGGATTGCAATTTTAGATTAATATTTTATTGAAAATTTTAGGTTTTTATTAGATTTTATCAGGAAACTTTTAATCTTTACAATTGGAGTAAGCTATCTACCTACAATATATAGTAATACATTTTCATAATTCAGTAATTAATTAAATTTTACAAATATTTATCAATTGTTGGTTATTAAATTTCGATAAAAACAAGAAACTTATAAATATTTTTGTGAATCTTTTTCTTTTTTAAACACACTTAAAAACATGGAGTAAAATGAAATATCAGAAAAAGCTAAAAAAAACTTCGCCAAATTTATAAAGCTGATTTAGATTATGAAGGATATGAGCATGAATTATAAAATTGTTGATGTATTTTAATTCCTAAATATAATGAAGACAAATTCACCGCACTAAAACTTTTAGAAATAATTTTTTTAAATGATTTAAAGTTAGTATTTTCGAACATATTATTTTTAGAGTTTACATGTCAACACCTACCAGTAACTATACAGTGGAAAGATCATTTTCTTTAAAGCGGATAAAAACTTATTTATGTTCAAAATTAGGACAAGAAAAATTTAAATCTTTAGCAAATTTTCCGATTGAAAGTAAAATGACACAAGAAATACAATTTGAAAACATAATTCAAATTTTTATAAAAAAAAAAAAGCAAGCAAGACACTAACAAATGAAATAGTTTTTTTATTTCATTATTTTTTCTTATTTGCCGTATGTTGTATAATAATAATAAGTAAAAAATTTTAAGTTTGATTCAATAATATAATTTAAAATCTATTAAACTCATTAGTTTTTTAAAGAACTAATTTATTCGAAAACATGACGACACGTTATATTTTAATAAATATTGTATTGATATACTATTTTTTTGATTAGAACAGTTTATGGACATAACCAATAATTATTGCTTAATAACAGTCTATAATATGATTTATTTATTTTTATTAGCTATTTTTAATGAGTATTTAAAAATATGTTTTTTCATTGATAAGTTTAAAGGTTATAAAATAAAATTTTCCTAATGGCGGCAATGGTGTAAATCCTTCTCTGCAGTCTACCCTGAACGGTGTGATCTCAGCAGTGGGTGAACGGAAGCAATACAATATTGACAGTTAAATTAATTAAATACTATCTTTATCTATTTAATGGTTAGGCTTAGGCATGATATTACATCGTAACGTAGGTTAAACATGGGCGTATATTTAATATGAGATAGTAAAGTAAATTATATTTATACAAGGCAAGTGGCATGTGTCATATCCAGATTCATAAGTTAGGTGAATATTATTATCAAGTGAATCAAATAATGCGAAAGATAACCGTCGTGTGATTCGTCTGATGCAGTCTACGATTACGGTTTCACCGTGATTCCTCTACGATATTCTCTCGTTTTAGGTACTATGTAGGCGCTATGTGTAAAGTCGGTATCGGCTGTCGCGGATTGACAGTTGAATTGAAAGTTATCGGTCGATGATAAGATATTTGATAAAAACAACTAAGGAACGTATCAAGTATATGGAATTTGCAATGATTAGATAACCGTTGATGATCAAACAGAAAAATTTACAAAAACGATCATATTATTGTTCGTTTTATGGATATTATTTTGCTATAATATGTCAAGTAAATAATAATTATCTCCTTAATTTTACTTTGTTATACCTACCTGTAGGGTACAAGTTTCAAGTATACGCTCATCGGTTTTGGACCTGAAGTGTATTTCCCTATGACGAATGAAATAATAATGTTTACTCCAGACATCACTGTGTTTATCATCGATAGATCTTCTTTTGATACACCTGCGTCAATGAGTTTTAAGGTAGACACATGGTCAGTTGCAGCATATCCGATCTTTGATAAAAATAAAAATTATTATGAATATAGGTACGACTTTGGCGAGCTTAATTATTAATTTGAGATATTTTAATATTATAGTTAAGTTATCAGCTTTCAATGATATCTGCGAAAGTTGGTAAAAAAAAATATTAAATATAAGCATACCTATATATATATGTTATCAATTGAATGAGTAAGTACGATCGTTAAAAAAAAAATGAATATTTATTCAGATTATATTTACCTTTGAAGTTATCAATATTATCGCCAATAGACGAACACTAGGTAACTTAAATATATCCCATAAAAGTATATAGTTATGGACCACATTGATTTTTTCATGATCATCCTCAGATATATTATCTTTTTCTTTTTTGAATATGCTAATTAAAGTTGTTAATAATATGAACATTATGCCCCAGCCGTACAATAAACCTATATAAATCGAATGGTAGGTATATTATAAACATTTAGTTAATAATATAATGTATCATATTGAGGAAGTTTAGAAGCCATAAATTGTCGAAATGATGATGCCATATTAAGCTTAAAAGATTAAAAATTAAAAGGCCGATGTTCAATAAAATTATTGTGCAAAACAATTTGTTATAAACAAACTTCAAACTATAATATAATTTAACTACAATATAGGTCTTGTATCCCGTATGATACTTATTACTTTCGTACATATATATGGCTGGTAATACATTTGCAGTACATCCATAGCGAAAAATCTATATATTCCGCAGATATCAAAATATACAAAACAAGTTGTTTTAAATATACACGTGCAATGTGTATATTATACTAGAGCGGAAATTTTGCACGGAAAAAAGAATTCCGCAACATGTTTCGATAATGTGGAAATTCCGCCGAAAAATGTCCTGCGAGTGTCACACCGGTCTATGCGGATATATAGTTTCAATTCCCGGCGGGGTAAAATCTAAATAATTTGGCCTTTTTTTTTTTTTAATATTTTGATACTTTGCAAAAATACAAGGTATACGTATTTGAAACAATTTATTAAACTAAAGCAAATTGATTTTGTTCGTTTTTTTTTTGTTATTATTATTATTGTTTAAATAAATTGATTTATTGATATGTGATTTGTCAACAAGAATAATTAATTATTGTAATTAAGGTAAACAATTACCTATTATTTATGTAAAATATTTGTATAAGATATTAAAATTTACTACAAACAATTTCGTAACATTTTATGAACATGATTTTAGATTTTACATAACGTAGGTTATATATTGTGCATTTCTTTACTTTTGATCCATCGTCCATCAAGTATCAATTAGATAAAATTTGTTTACAGAAACCTTTTTTAATGTTAAAAATTAAACTAAATATTTTTTGTAAAATTCCATGACAGACTCAAAACATAATGCAGGTTATATATATATTATATATATATATATATATAAAACATTGTAAAACTAATCAATTTCTCAATTTCTTAATTTCTAAAATCTAAAATTTATTTTTTTTATTTCGTATCTATATAGAGATTAGGTATTCTATGTACAATATGCCTACAAAGTATATGTTTTTCTATTGATATAGGATATTTTATAGTATGTTTATTTTGTTATATTGCCATTTTGTCTTATTTATTTGTTAAACAATATTAAAAAAACAAATTAGAATTATGTCATTCTTATTTAAGCTGTTTATTTTGTATTCATATTTTTACTTAAATATATGTTTTTGTATATGTTACGCTAAATTTATAAAATTTTCAATTACATGAAATCAGTAACGCTGTTGTCGAAAACTTAAAATTGAAAACTTATAGTACTTACAATACTGTCAATTGTGTGAAATCGGTAAGACCCTCATTAAATGAATTATTATAAAATATAATTCAATATATATATATATGAATATAACAATTGATGATTTTACGTAAAACACTGGAAATACAATAAAATCAAATTGTAATAACTAATAATCAATTATGCGTACAAAAAAGTAAAAAAAGAAATCAAAAGTTATAAAAATATGTCTAATGTTTTAGGTTATATATTTATATTTATACATTTTGGCAATTAAGGCTAGGGTGGCACGCTGAATTACGCATTATATCATTCTTCCTACATTTAAATTTTTTTTATATACAATTTGTACGGATGGTACAATCACGTATACATCGCTTTATCCGGTCCTAACTGGCTCTAATCGAACAAGTTCGCGTAAAGAACATTCATTTCGTTGAACGTCTGCAGTCGTTATTCGTTAGGAAACAGTACTCTGTGACAGCCAAACTGTTCCGCTCCAGCCATGTACTCAGAATCCTTTCTTTAAACGAGGATATATTATTAGATAATGATTTTAGTAAACCTGACATAGATGAAAATTAAAACATGATCGAAAAAATCGCGGTACGACTAACGCTGAGTTAAAGATAATGGTGTAGTAATTCCAATGCCCAATGAACATATTATGTACAAATATTGGTTATTTACCTATATATAGGTGCCACTATTTTTATTATGTCATAATAATGCGTAACCGAATCCGTGCAATTGGACAAGAAAAAGTCTGTCTAATTCATGAAATCAGCAATCAAAATTTATTGATTACATGAAATCGGCAGAAAAATTGCCGATTTAATCGGAAATTCCATAAATTCGGCGTAACATATACATACATGTAGCTTTATTCTTTTTGTTTTAATATACATTGTTAACTAAATTAGGCATGTACGTGTGATGTGGTGTAGGTAGTCAATGAAAATGGCTTTTAACGGAACTATTAGAATTAATAGTTAACACATAATAATCGCTTACTTACTTTTTACAGAAACTATGCCTCCCACGGCAGGTGCATTTCGGAAGTATTTATTACAAAACTCTTCAGACGTAAACAGAATAAGTACCATGGAACCTATCATAGAACCTATTGTTTGTCCCGACGCATTACATGTAGACGCATAGCCTACGTTATTCCTGTAAAATAAATTGTTTGTAATAAAAATTATTATTTTTATATTAAAAACGATAATATGTATTAACTCTTACCTTTTCAGCATCGTAAGTGCCCAACCGTCCACTGCTATATCCTGGGTGGCGGCTAAGAAATTTATTACCAAGAAAATGTACATCAACATCGTTATGTTTGGTTTTTCATTTTCGGGTAACAAGTTATCAATGTCACTGGCAGTATATATTAAAATCCCTCCTGTTAACAATATAGTATGATTAAGATAAATGGAAATAATTAGTGATTTACAATAATAAAATAACAATAGTTATAATAGTTTATAAGAACTTTAAATAATTACCAAAAAGGAAATACCCACCTCATCATTTTAATAATGATTTTTCAGTTGATAATACTTTTAAAATTTGTATTAACTTTATTCTTAAAAATATTTTTAAAAGCAAGTTTTTGTGCATTTAAATATTATTATAATGTTATTTATTTATTTTTTTTGTATATTTTTAACATAATATTAATTTAACAGGATTTATGTACCGATTAAATATTGAACAGGTATTAGCCAAGACTTTCGCCTTCCAAATTTTTGTATATAGAGTGCGTCTACTAATGGTGCCCATAAGAGTTTCAAGCTAAATGGCCAATTTGATAAACTATACAATGCCTGAAATAAAACAATATAATTTGCTAAAATAAGCCTTTTTTTTAGATATACTATAATAACTGTATTATTATTTATCAGTTTACCTGATCTTTGTATGTTACATTATTCTTGCTTTGCAATAGTATCGACATAGACCCGGATATGCCTAATGGCAAGCCTTGCATTGTGTACAGTAATAGTAACAAAAAAAAGTTTATCCAATCTCCTTTTAAATTTGTTTTAGTTAATGTTACATCTTTTAACTCCTCAGATATTTCTGATTCAACTCTGGGCCTTGGTAATGTCTTCATATTTAATGCTCACACGCTATGTTTGTAATCGAAAAATAACCGTTCCGCGAGAAATATATCATTGAACTAAAAACAACTGTTATACTATATTTTGAACACTAATGTGTTCGTTGTATTCTTATCGTAATATGTTTGACCTATAGTATAATATTCTTTGCTTTAATCAACTTTAAATGCTGAAAATTAGTGAACAGTAGTAATGCACATTACAAACAAATTAAAATTAGATGTTAACTTGTAGTTATTCGTAGTTTACATATGATAATATATTATGTAATACTCAATAACTATATTATATAGGTTCTATTTTACAGGAAGATAAATGAGTTTAAAAAAATCTGCAATATAGGTTAAATTAACATACTATAATCACGTTTAAAATTAATTAATATAAATTAAATGTAAATAATATTTTAAATAAAAGCATTAAAAAACGAACATGAGTGAAACCGAATTTACAATAACGTCATAATAATATTTAAAGTATGTAATCCTTATAAAATAAAATATAAGTATACAATTTTGAAATGTATAGAAAAAATCGAATAAGTAACTTGCATAATAATATTAATATACCTACTAAATAATACACATTTTTATCAAATAGCAACATGAGAAGTAACATAAATTTAAGTCAACCATTCACATAAAGTGTATAATTTGCAAGTATAAATCATTAAATCAAATTAATTATACATAATATATTTTTATATGTAAAAAAATGACCTATGTTTACAAAGTGTGTTCGTGTATACAAGGTGTTTTATCAAGAATAATTATTATAATATTGTGTTATACATTCGAAGTTTATGTATTTTCAATTAATTAAATTCACCAGATAAATACTAATTTATATAGTAATATTAATATAATTAGGCTGACTGAATTAGCATGTATAATAATCGCTGATAAGATTATTTCTTAAGACTAAAATATTATAGTTTTCATGATTATAAGAAAAATACAATAAAATAATCAAACGTAGTATATAAAGAACACGCAGCTTCATACACATTAAATAATAAAACACATTTTTATTTCCGTTTTGCAATTTAATAATTAACTTTATTGTATAGCTGAAATTATATAATAATTTAAGCTATATTTTTCTACGCCGACCAAACATACATTTTATACCGCATTTTAAAGTCAACTTATAGATGATATTTAAATTAGGGAACCATATAAATTATTAACTCTTTATATTTATGTTGCTATCATATATGTGAAAATATAAAGATTTATGATTTTGAAGAAATTTTAAAATGTATAGTCTAGCATTTACCTAAACCTGTTTAATACTTATGATTAATAAAAAATACAGAGTAATTTATATATTAAGTTATATAATATATACCGAATATGTATTTTTAAGTCAATGACCGCATTTAAGTCTCAAGAGCAGAGGTTATGCGATGTTAAAAACTGTTTTCGCAGTAATTTTGGATGCTTAAAAGGGACCGGGATGTGACCATAAACCAGATGGACAACTTGTGTTCGATGTGTGTACTTGGATTTTGTGTTATTTCGGGTATTGTGGTACTCATATAGTCATATATAATATACATTGCTAATCAATCTGTAAATATTTCGCGAGTTTAACTTCTAACCGTCAATGGCGTTGTCTGTTAAAAAAGCCAGAATCTGAATTACGAAAATATAGTGAAACCAAACAAACGTATATAGTCGGCAACAATTGACTAGTCAATAATAATAATTAATAATTACTTACTTCAAATATAAAAATATACATAATATTAGCCGTAACCGGATAAGTCTTAGACGTTACTCGTATCAGAGACATACGAAATTGATTACATTTTATTGTTCATGATAAAATATATTATTTCATTGTTCTTTTGAGCATTTAAAATTACTAAGAAAACGGTTTTTAACGTTTTATAACCTCTGCTCTCGAGATTTAAACGCGGTGATTGACTTAAAAATACATAATATTTTATATTAAAGTATATATAAATTACACTGTATTTTTTATTAATCATAAATATTAAACAGGTTTAGGTAAATGCTAGACTATACATTTTAAAATGTCTTCAAAATCATTCATCTTTGTATTTTCACATATAAGACAGCAACATAAATATAAATAGTCAATAATTTATATGGTTCCCTAATTTAAATATCATCTATAAGCTGACTTTAAAATGCAATATAAAATGTATGTTTGGTCGGCGTAGAAAAATATAGCTGAAAATATATAATAATTTAAGCTGTATAATAAAGTTAATTATTAAATTTCAAAACGGAAATAAAAATGTGTTTTATTATTTAACATGTATGAAGCTGCGTATTCTTTATATACTACTTTTGATTATTTTATTGTATTTTTCTTATAATTATGAAAACTATAATATTTTAGTCTTGAGAAATAATTTTATCAGCGATTATTATACATGTTAATTCAGTCAACCTAATTATATTAATATTACTATATAAATTAATATATTATCTGGTCGATATTATGTGCTATCTTCTATTTGTCTTAAACTACAATTACAAAACGTAAATTGGCTTCGGTCGAGTATCTGGTGAGTGATGATAACTTTATCCACATGTAAATATTATATTATACAGGTATATCATATATGAAACTTATCGTCTTATGATCTTACTTACCTATAAACGTTGCGTATGTACATTGAACCTACTAATTTTTGTAAATATATAATTTCCTCATTATTTTATTAACTTATTATTAATTAATAACATCTATACGTTACACACTAAATACGGAGTTTAATACGTTTAAATACATTTATTATTTCTCACAAATTATCTTTGTTGATTATCGTTTAACTATCGCTATTCTGTACAAACTGTATTGTAAGAAAATTTAAAATATTCAGAAATTTTGTTATACAAATGTAACATAAGAAAATTAACGTTTGATAGCAGAAAAAAAAGATAAAAATTCTAATTAAACATATTTAATAAAGGACTGTAAATACTTTTAGACTGCTTGCCTGTCGTTATCTCTATAAAGTCGATTTGTCACTGACCCAAAGGAAATTGTATTACTAGTTATGACGATGATCTGCGTTGATCTGCTAGATACGTAAGCATAGAACCATGATAAATACTATTGTGAATTGTTTGCATTTGAATTAAATTTCCTGTTGTATTATTATTTAGTTAAGTAGTAAGTTAAATAACTCCAAACTAGTTAAATAAATATCAAGACTAAGAGCAACCATAGGTACCGTCTACTTGTATTAAGTTGATTTTTGTGAATTGACTAAATTGTGCAAAGTAATCAATATAATAACGATGAAAAAAAAATGATTTAACAGATATTGAGATAATCTTAAAACAAATAATTAAATATAAAATCAATTTTTTGTATAATAACCGCAAGTAATAAATGGATAGGACTTCATATTTAGTACATAGTTATTCAATTACACATTTTTGGACCTCTCTCATATTAAATTTCAAAACATCTGTTACTATGATTACTATATTACTACTTATATATGATTACTATCCCTTATGGATACATATATTTTGTGGCTGGAGTCTTAAGCTTTTGTGTAGGAGATATTTTATACAAAAAAAAAAAAAAACAACACATTTGCAGATTTATAAATCTAAAATAATTATTAAAATGGTATTTTAAATAGTAGGTGTTTTACTGAAGGTATATTGGAAGATGGTTATTAATAATCTTTATTTGAAATTTCTAGTGCTGATGGTGACTTTCGAATTTACTACCGTGTGTTGTTTTAGTAATAAATATTAATTTTGACGAAATTGAAAAGTTTGGAGTGTATCATTGTGTGTGTAACATGTATAATATATAGAATGTAACAAATGTTACATTTTATTTCATTATATAAATTTATATGTGGTTTAATGTAAAAATAAACTACAGTTATTCTGTAACTTTACGATTAAGTCAAATTAATTATAACGGACATCGGAAAAGTCACGTCGCATTATAAAAATTTAATGAAATCGCTTATAGTATAAATCTATACAATAACACGTAAATTATATATCACTATAAAAATTGGTCATTAACACTTATAATTTTTAACCTTAATAGATATATCGTCTTGGCTATGAAATCGTTGTCACCGAAGAATCAAAACCCGCTGAAGATGGTAGTAGAATAATAAAAATACGTTTACAACGATACTGTTCTATATCGTTAGTAGAATGCGTACTTCATAGATTTTGATTATAGTTTTGTACAAAACTTTTATCAGTACATTTTTAATTGAATCATCAAAAAGTATCTAATACGTTGATCTATTTATTTATTTATTTATTTTTTTTTTTTTTTGCAGTGATTTTGACTTACCCTGCCCGGTCCCAGTCATATATCTGCACGAGTATTCTGTTTATTCTAACTACTTGTACAATTACTTCGCGTCGACTGCAGTATACGCCATTTGTCCTAGTTATACCACCTATAGCTATCCTCAAGATTGTGGAAAATACTGAGCTGAAAAATATGAAAAGGCTATATTTACCAGCTTACAAGACTGCCTTCCCGATCCTCTATTATTATTAAGTATTAAAGAATCTAGTTTTTGTTTTCAAAAATAAATATAAGCAGTGATTAAAAATTTTTTCCATCGTTCTTTCAATTATAAAACAAAATATCACATTTTTTTTATACTCATACATACGTGTACAACTACAGTTTACAATATACTTATTTAATACATATGTACAATACATATCACAAATTAACGACGTGACATGAATGATCCGATAGTAATATTGGAATATTTTTTTAAAACTGTCAATGTTAGATACCATTCAGTTTTTTAATTTATATCATTCAAATATGCTACCAACATAAATTATAATGTCTCTGTTTCAAAAATAAAAACCGGAAAATCAAAATGAGATTAAATAACCGATTTTATATAAGTTGTATGTAAGAAAATAGAATAATAACAATAAAAATCTTTAAATAAATATAGTTGTAGATTAAAATTTTTATAGCTCAACAATACAATTTTAACAATTATAACATTATTATTTATTACATGGTAGGTTCAATGGAATAACAAATGTTATATTAATAATCGTATATAGGAAAATAATATTAAAAGACGATCGTTTAGTATACTGTCTATCGATAATTTAATAACTCAATATGACTAATAATGAAATATCAGGTTTACCACAAAATAATGCGTGTTAAAAACTATTAAAATTTATAAAAAATATTTTATAATTAAATTTTAACTTTTCTTAAAGAACTATTTGATAAATAACAATAAAAAAATAAAAATAACTATATTAATAAATAAAAATACATTTTTAATAATACAATTTTTGTTCGATATTAAGAATATACATTAGAAAGGAAGGAGATAATTTTTTTAAATTTTATTTTGTTTAAATTTAATAATATTATGTATAAAAAAGTAATACTAAAATATTTCAGTATTTCAAACTATTAAAGTAAACTAGTACTTGTAAGTAAATGCAAGAATTACCAATTTTTTTTTTTTCAATGGGGTTTGTGGACAATTAAAAATCCATATCTACTCTTTTAAAAAATGTCAATATGCCCAATATTATAAGTAGTGAAAATAATATAGTAAAATACTGAGTAAATATTGAACGAACAAACAAAACGATTGCCCAATAGAAACACATAATACCTGTTTTCATACAATAAACAAGCTAAATGTTTCAGGTGACAGTAATGGTAAATACATTTTTGCTATTTTTTGTAATTGGTTGTTTCACATAGTTCACCAGCCATTTAGATGGGCATTTCGTTTGGAGATTTTTTAGAATATTTTTAAAAATACTATACCACAAGATTCCAAAAATAGTACACAGCACCATTTCAATGTAATATCCGTTCACTGTTACAATACAATCACCTCCGTCTGTTGTACACTTCTAAATAATTAATAAATAAACACGAATATAATTTATTATATTCTGAAATTGTAATCAATACTCAATGAATATTATTGTCATTATTAATTTATAAATAAATTTAGATTAACTTACGTTTTGGAGATCAAGTGTAGAACAATCATTCTTGGAATCAAATGAACATTCTTTGAACGTTAGCAAATTGACTATTCCAAGTACTACGAAAGTTGACCATGCGAAACCCAAATTTGAGAGGGTATTCAATAATGTCATGTAAGTACCACCAAAACGAGGGTCGCTTATTCGAGAATAAAAAGCTAATAAAGCCACAAACATAGTATAATTTAGGATCTAAAAAAAAAATATTTTTTTGTGAATTTAAATAGTTAAAATCAAGTAATTTATTCGTGTATTTAGACTAACAATATAAGTGGAAAAAAAACATACTCCCAAAACTTTAATTAGAATTTTTAAAAATATCTGAATTCTCATCAATCTTTTATTTTATTTTATGGAATTAATTTTTTATATAATTTTTTTTAGTAACACTTACTGTAGTAAGTTTAATTTTAAAATATAACAATAATCTGGTATTAATATTAAATTAGTAGTATGATAAATCTAAAATTAATTTACTATAAAATCTAGAAAAGCGAACCAGGATTAAAAATATTTTTTTAAAATTCAAATCGGCTTCAGTACTAAATACATTTTTTTTGTGCTTTTTAGTACTTTCATAGTTGCCCTAAATTTTAAACTTATTATTTGTATAATACATTTCACGCACACTATTTGACTAGTTTTTACATACACTATACACAATCATCACACTACAGTTTTATATGAAATATGAACATAGAATATTACATATATTTAACCCTTTAAAAACATTCCACTTTCAACGATCTTATCAAATTAAACGTAAAATAGTTTAAAAAAATAATAATGAAATAGAATTATGAATAGATACAGCATTAAATAACTCACTGTTTATTACAGTAATTTATATTAATTAAAAAAAAAAAAATTATTATATTTAAATTTAACAAAAATGGACAATAATCAATATCCACCATAATATATTTTATATCAAACTTTATTGCTTTAAAAGATAAACGTAAGAAGTAACTTACTTCTTGTATTAATAATATAATTACTAATATCACGTAGTAATAACTTGGAATATTTATTACACCATCCGTTTTTATCAATTTTGGTGTATAATAAATTAGCATGACAAAAGCAAGGTTCCAAATTAATCTGAAAAAAATCATACAATTAAAAAAATATATGTTAGATAATGTACATAGTATTAAGATTAACTGAATAAATAATTTTTGATAATGCATATTTATTTTACAAATTATAAAATATTTTAAAAATTGAATTATATTGAAAATAATCTACTTTCAACAAATTAAAAATGAATTGGGCTAACATAACGTTGATTTATTTATAAAAAAAATTTTAAATAAAATAATATATACTATAGAAATTATAACTATATATATATATTTAATACGATTTTTGTCTATTATACTATAATAAATTGTTTTAAGAATGAAAAATAATGAAAACATATTAACCTAAAATATGCAGAAATAATTAATTATTTGGATAAAAGTTAATATTTTATGTACAAGTTAATACGGTACCAATATAATATTAAATTATAATTGAATATATTTACTTAATTAGAGTAGCTTTTAAGTATAGACTCATTGGTTTTGGACCTGAAGTATATCTTGCAATAATGAGAGGCAAAATAATTTTCACAAGGAACATAGATGTATTTATTATCATCATGTCGTCTTTTGATACACCTGCATCAATCAGTTTTAAAGGTGATACACTATCTGTTGCAGCAAATCCAACCTTTTAAAAAAAAAATAAAAAAATATATGAAGTTAAATTACTGAAAAAATACGTCATAAATGTATTTTATCATTCCATTGATGACAAAGTAATATTTATAATTTTATTATAAATGTGCAAGTAAAATAATATTCGATGTAATGTTGAAGAATACGATGTTTATTATATCAACAACTAAAGTACACAGCCATTTATGAACTTGAAAATATCATGTAATTAATTATCTATGCTATTTTTGAAGAAATGTAGGCCTATTAAGGTATCCATAATATTTAGACTACCCAATATAAATTATTATTATTTATTAATATTTGTATAATTTTGTATCTACATTGTTTAAACGTATTTATCTATTTATATTTCAGTTATGATTTGATTTAAAACTTACCCTCACTGTTAACAATGCTATGGCAAATATTTGTATACTAGGTAGTTTGCAGATGTCCCATAGAAGACGATAGTTTTGAAATGTGTTGAGCTTTATGTGGTCATCTTCTAATGAACAATCCTTTTCTTTTTTGAATATAGCAATTAATGTCGTAATAGAGATAAACATAATACCCCAAACGTATAATAATTCTATCAAAATGTAATATTCCTGTATTTATATTTGTGTGTAATTTAAAATAAATTATATATTCCATACACAAAGCTATCGTAATATGAATTTTATGTCAAAAATATGATTATAGTACCAAGAATTATTGTGCTAGTAAATAAAATTATAAATTAATTTAATATTTTTTCAAGTTAATCGAGTACATAAATATATGGTAGGTATATAATTTATAGAAATATCTTCTATAATAGAAAAATTTAGATTTTAAGTGTAGTGTGAGAACTATTTCCCGTGATGGAAAATGTAAGTATTCGTGCATTTTTTGAACATTATTTTAGTATATATACCATATTAGCATCTTTAGTTTTAGTGACTAATTGTTAGATTTTTTAACTACTCACGTTCCATGGTCACTATTCCTCCCGTATCAGGTGTAGTCCTCAGGTATTTGTTGCAAAAGTCTTTAGATGTCAACAGAGTAGACCATACAGAACCTATCATTGAACCGATTGCCAAACCCGTTGTATTGCACATTGATGCGTATCCTACGTTATTTCTGTATACACATAATATTAGGCGGGTCGATTAAAATGCAAAGAGGTTCTATATACACACAATTGGAAAATAATAACACTTACTTTTTTAGCATAGTAAGTGCCCAACCGTCAACAATTATATCTTGCGTGGACACCAAGAAGGTAGCGATGAAAAACACGAAAACTAGTTTCTCTATGTTTGGTTTTCCCGTTTCGGGTAACAAGTTTTTGATGTCGTCAGCTATATAAAGGAAGAATGATCCTGTTCAAAATAAAATCAATATAGTTTTGTTAAAAGCGCGAGAAGTTTTTCTTTTATGACAAAATACCTTTATTGGTTGGAATATATTATATTCTGTAATTGCGAAATTTGATAAATTAAAAATATTGAATTTACATACCCATAATAAATTGCACTGGTATAAGCCAAGACTTTCGTCTTCCTATTTTTTTTATGTAGAAAGCATCTACTAAAGGAGCCCACAAAAGTTTCAAAGTGTATGGCCACGTTACTAAACTAAATACGGCCTATAAAAAAGCACAATTTGTTAGATAAGTATCACAGAACATAATTAAAAATTCAGTGTAAACAATTTTGATTTTTTAACTCGACTTACCTGATCTTGGTAAGAAACATTTTTGTTACTTTGTAAAAATATCGGTATGGCACTAGTTAAGCCTAATTGCAACCCTTGTATTGTATACAGCAATAACAATATAAAAATGTTCAACCAATCTCCTTTTAAATTTGGCTGGTCCGAAATCGAAACATTTGTCACGACATATTTTTGGAGTTTATTTCCATGTTTTTTTGATGTTGTCATGTTTAAAAGTTGTTATTTCTATTTATTTAAAATAACTGAAAAGGTAAACAGGTAACGTATTTGTATCGGTCGGTGCAGTTCACATACTAAAGAAAAATTAATAAAGTATTCGGCTATAATCTAATCAGTATTTGCTGACCCATATAATCGGAATTGTATTTCAGAAATATTTTTAACGACCATAAGACAGTTATGCTACATAAATAACTTAAATCATTTAAGATTGGATTATGAAATGATATATTATAACGTAATTGGGTATTAAATTAAAAAATTTAGTTTATTGGAAAGTATATTATAATCTACGTGTATATCTATTTTGTATTAATACTATTTATTAGGTATACCTACACTTAAAATTATTCATATATTTTATTAAATGTGTTCACATTTATACATAAGACATTTAAATACAAACATTATTATATTTACATTTTAAGATTAAAACAGTGATTGGTAATAAACATTAAGGGATTTCGATTTTAAAGTAAAATTTAATTTAAAAATATATCATAATACTTACTATAAAAATAAATAAGTATAAACAAATATTATTAATTATTATAAATTAAGGATATAAACAAAATAAAACTAAGCATAATATATGTCTTATTTAGAATCCATACTTAGAAAGACATTCCATATTTAGAAATGCAATACGCAATTACGTATTTTAAATATTGAGCACGTTAAAATATGACCATAGTTAGTAATACGCACGCAAATGTATTATTTGTTAACAAATTTTTTTAAACATTTCAGCCAGTATAAAAAATTTCAACACATAGAGATTAAGTAAACGGAATTCCATCAAAATAGTATTATTTAAATTACGGTAGTGATAAATGTACATTTAGTATTCAAAACGTACTTCATAGTGAAAATATTTGTTAGCTATACATAATATTCATATTTTATTATCAATTATAAATCGAATATACAGTATAAAACAATAAGTCAATAAATGTTTATTTAAAAATATTTTTAAGTTTCACTAGACATATGCATAATGAAAAAATAATATATTTTAAACGTCAAAAAAATTATTTTTTTACATTCAATGTATAAGAACTTTTGTAATAATCTTGATTCTTTAATGTTGGCCCTAACAAATCAATGACACGAACTCTTACTTTGAAGTTATTTGAGTTTATTTTTAAAAATTATATACCTAAAGATTCCAAAAAATGGTACTAACAACTGATTCAACGTAATAGTCGTCTTTCACTATAGTGATACAATCTCCTCCATTCGTTTTATACACTTTTATAAAATAATAAAATAATCAAGCATACATTTAAAATTTATTTTAACTGTTTTACCAATATTCTTTGCTGTTTAAATAACTATGTATAAAAATATCAATTGCAAAATATAATATCATGGATAACTGCATTTTGAAGATGTGAATTAGAACAATGTAAAATTAGATCAATAAATAATTTTAAGCAATAAATATTGTTCTAATGTCCAATAGTTATAATGCAATAATGAGTTATGTAGATGAATATAATAGCCTACATTACTTCTACATAGAAACATATAATAAGAATACACACATTCATAAATATATATATTATATATGAATGAAAATAGTTTTAGAAATATTATTTTGTATTGTAGTATAACTATTAATTAGTATAAGTGAACAAAAACAACAATATAAACTTTTGTAGCAAAATAAATATCCAATAATGATCTTAGAATTACTTAACAAATAGTTTTGGGAGCTATGACCTTATCTGATATCTCCAAAGATGTTCATATAAACGAATTAGTTGAAGCAATAATAATTTTATTTATTTGAGGAATTCCGACGAGTGACAACTATATTGATCAACTAATTGCTTGTTTTTATTTTTTTTAGAAAAAATGAGTGATTTGTCATAATTTTGGCGAACGTTTTTTGTATATGTTGATCTTTTAATTGATTGGAGAGCTTGATATAGAAATAGACGCATAGAAATGGGACAGTTGTTTTAACTACATAGTATGTTGTCAAGCATTATAATTGGAGTAAACTGCATTTGTAGGTTAAATCAACTGCAATAGAGCGTTGATCTAAATATAATATTTCAACTATTTGAAGGTATTGAAATAACTCATAAAAATTGTTATTTTGAGAATCCAGGTTATTTAATTTAACATGTTTTGAGGATTAAAATGACTACAAGTTAATGAGTTATTCTGAATTATTTTTACTCTTAAAATAAATATCAATGCACGTTGTTGTGACTAGCCTAGTTGATATGATAATTGATAGTGTACTGTGTTCTTATTTATATTACATAAATAACATTATTAGTTTGTGTATTTCTTATGTAGTACCTTGGTGTGAATATAAAGGTATATATTATAAACCTCGGGTGTTAATCTAGATAACTGTTTTTTTTGAGAAGTAAATAGGATAATTATTGGTCAGTCTAAAATTCCATATTTTTTAATTACAACAATACAGTCTGTAGAGTTTGACCGTCACTTCCATGCTTATGAAGTATTAACTTATAATAATAATAATAATAATAATTAATAATAATAATAACCAAATTATGGGATATTATATTTATTAATTACCTGATGTCACCCCTTCAGTAACTCGAGTTTTAGGCAATGGTGAATTGTATGTTATATTAAGATATAAATTGTAATATTTTTTAACTTTTA
This sequence comes from Melanaphis sacchari, assembly GCF_002803265.2. Lineage (NCBI taxonomy): Eukaryota > Metazoa > Arthropoda > Insecta > Hemiptera > Aphididae > Melanaphis > Melanaphis sacchari. The sequence goes on from NW_020271042.1 coordinate 6,545,476, forward strand.
AGTTGTTCTCAATGTTTGTTTTATTTGAATCTAATCGTATAAAAAAGTATGCAATGAAACATACCTGTTATATTATATTAAGATTGTTATTTGTTATATTTAACTTAATTTGTAACATTAAATTAAATTAAATTTTTTATCTGCATTTATTTTTTTTATAATTTAGACAAGTTTCATCACACGTTCGTTCCGTATCCTGTATATCTTAATTATTCGTGTTGCGAATGATACAATTTAAGGTACCTATTATAAGTTGAGAGGCAATTCGTATTCGTTTTATTTTACCTCATTAGCATAGGTGAATATTGGGGGCTTAATCCTTCTCAAAACGTAATCAAGCCACACCGCATGGTTGAAGAGTTTAAAAATATATGTTTACATGGATCAGACAAATATGTTAAGCCCCCTAAAATGTGATCAAATATCTGCGTATGTTCATTAGTTAATTACCTACAACAATTTTTTTTATAATATCTTATAATTACACAGGTAAATTGTAGATATGACTATTTAGATAACAGTGTTTCCAAAATTTAATTTAAGTTAGGTAGTGGCTCAGTAGGTTAGGCGTTAGGTTAGGGAAACTTAGGTAGGGTATATCCCCAATCTAAGTTCGAATCTCTTACAGTTCTCAAAACTTTTTGCAATAGATGGATAAAAATAATATTGATTTTAACTCCTTAAAATAGTAGAGATGACATTATTGATGTAGTTATACCGATACTTTTTATGAAGTAAATTAGAACTGAAATTGGCGTTGTATTAACTAACATAGATGAATTAAACTAAGTGGTTACTATTAACTACATAGCGTAGTCAAATTAACACTCCTTCATCCTTAGGCGAAATCTAACGCTCGAATGTGCACGGAATTGACTTATTTGGTGGTCAAAACAACTCCACAGTTTTATGTTTTATTGCAACCGCAAATATAGATAATTTTAATGAAATTTTTGAAGTTGTTGAGTGAGCTTTGAATGGTTAATTGAGTGTTAATTCATATTTGGTTAAAGGCTAGCATTTGTTGTTGACTGTTTTTTCTTGTACTATATTAGGCTTATCGCACATTACGGTAATATGTAAGCCCACTAGTAATTAATATGAGCGTAGACTATGTACTAAGTAGTAGGTGATAAATATTACCAAACTCGATGCGCTGCAACGTTCACAATTTACTGCTAATTGAACAAAAATATTACACATGAGTTCGCTACGAAGTCCAAACATATACCTACATAAGGATAATATTGTTTGATAGTTTTTTTTTTTTTTTTTTTTTTTTTTTTTTTAATCGATAATGATTATTTCAATAATACATTATACTATTATTATTTTTTTAACTCAAATTTTAGCACAGATAACATTGAAATTTAAGTTGAAAAAATGAATGTAGGTTAAATTGGTATATAAAATTACTTCAAACTTCAAACTTTTTAATTATGTTCATGTAAACCACTATTATATTTATAAAAAGAATAAAAAATGTATCAATTTTATAATTTAGTATGACAATTTAAGTCATCATTAAATCGATTTATTTGTGTTATTTATATTGATTTAGAAACTTTAGCATGTAAATTAACATAGTTAAAATAAAAAGGTACAACTATCATTAATTATTATTATATTACAAGCAGTATTAAGATATACTATAGTATTTATGTTGAGTAACTTATATAAATTCTAATACAATTAAGTGCAAAGAACCTAAAATTTCAACTTTTAAGACTTATTACGAATATAATATGTATTAGGCATTGATGATATGGTGAATAAATTAATTACCTTTTAAAATTATTCTCATCAATATTTATTTGAGAATAATCGTCAAATCAAATAATCTATCTTTTTGATTCGTTTATTGGTGATTTTATAAAATTAAAATAACAATAATAAATAATAAGTATTAGCTTAAATTATTAACGTGTTCGTTTAAATATTTTAGGCAATTTAATAAATATGATATTTCTTAAACGATTTGTTATTTAATATCATAGATTGATAGCTTTGGCCTTCACTTAGAAGAAGGATCAACGATAATTTCGACATTTTCTCCGCTTTTTTGGTTAACATATACCAACCAGTAGAAAGGACTTTTGGTTTGAAAATTTTCGAACATAATTTAAACATCCCGTACCAAATGAAGCCGATTACCACGTATATGATTATTTCTAGTAGTAACCGTCCGCATTTATATAAAAGTATTAAGTACCTAAAATAATTTTTATTCATGAAAAAATACGTTATTTTAACGATAATATACACATTTACATTTTATTGTGAATTATGAATGAAATTTATTACATAGTTAATAAGTAATATGAGAATAATACAATTAGTCAATAAATATTTATTAAACATCTTTTTACATTTAACATAATATTCGAGTAACCAAGAAAAATCATTTTAAACTTTGATTTACAAATTCAAACATTGCATAAATATAAATTTATGTTTCATATTTTATAAACTAATATTTGCTATTATCATTATCCAATAATTACGGTTTTTTATTCAATGTTATTAATGAACAAGAATTTTCGTAATTTTCTGATTCTAAAGTATTCGCTTTAACAAGCCAATGAGACGGACTCTTACTTTGCAATTTTTCGAGTATATTTTTAAAAATAATATACCAGATGACTCCAACTATAGTAAAAACAACTGATTCAACGTAATATCCATTCACTATTGTGGTACAATCTCCTCCATTTAATGTACACACCTATATAAAACAATCAAACGATCAAACATACATTTAAAATTGTTTTAGCTATTTTACCAATATTTTTTGCTGTTTAAATAATTATATATAGATATCAATTAATTAAAATATAATATTATAGATATGCTTACATTTTGAAGATGTAGAGTAGAGCAATTATTCTTTGAGTCGAATGAACATTCCTTAAATGTAAATAAACCAATGAAGGCAAATGAAAGAAATTTTGCCAATAGACCTCCAGCATTTGAAAAACTGTTTAATAATGTCATGTAAGTACCTCCAAAACGAGTATCGCTTATCCGACAATAAAAAGCTACTAAAGCTGTCATCATTATACTATATTGGATCTATAAAATTATTTTTATTTTATTTTATCTTTTTCGTAAAAAAATTCTTACTATACCAATTTATCAATCAATACTAGGTAATGAAGTATAAGTTACTCACATCATTTATTGAATATATCAACACTAAAATTACATAGTAGTGCGTTGGAATATCTACAACACCGTTATTTTTTATTAGCCTTGATGCATAATAAAAAAATATGAAAAACACCGAGTTCCAAAATAATCTGAAATAAATAAATATAACTGTACATACATAATAATTTTTATATACAACTTTATTAATTAAGGAGGTATTTATGAATTTTATACTTGAGTGGTGATAACTAATAAGTAATACATTTAAAATTCTAAACAAATTTAGATAAGTTAATGCTTCGTACTTAAATTAAAAAAACAACTAAAATAACTCTTAATTAATTAAAATTAAAATAGTGATAAAATAATATTTAATGAAACTAAAGTATTTTATTTCTAAAAATATATTTAATGGTAGTCTAATTTATAGCGGATAGTTAAAAAAGTATGATATAGCCAATTTATCAAATAAATATTCATAATAGAGAAAAAATGTCTAAAATATCTAAAATGATTAGTTATTTTTAAATTGTTTCAATATTTTAGAGGGAGTTTTGAGGATCAACTTAAGAAATTACAATGAGGATCTAAATTTTTTCTTAATGTTTCTATAAAAAAAAATCAAAATTAAGATGATTAATTTATGAGTTATAAGTATTAAAAGTTTAAATAAATGGAGTGGGGTGGTAAAGAGATACCCCGAAAAATATTGGCTTACAAATTTGCTCATCGAAACTTTAAACACTTATAACTTACATACTATTCTTCAGGATTAAAATTTTTACGTATGAAAATATTTCAAAAATAATTCTTCTCGTTATTATTGCGAAAAATGTATAATTCTCATAACAATGTCTAAAAACAACGCATGAAAAATTTAAAAAATATTAATAATTTTAAATATTTCTAAATGGAAATAGTTTCGTATAACAAATTTTTCTCTATCATGAATATTTTATATTTATATGATAAAATGGCTGTAACATATATTTTGTATCACTATGTATTAGAAACATAATTAGTTTTTACATTTTTAAAATATAATTATACTTTTATATGATTTATATATATATTATTTAATGATAATCAAAGGTTACCACCAGATAATACATTTTCGATATTTAAAGAATTTCAACAAAATTAACATTTCAATAATTGTTTATTGATTTTGTAGAAAATTATAGGAATTTCATAAACTTTCCAGAATTATGAATTTTGTTTTTCATCGTTATTTTTTATTTTCTTAAAATTTGGGATGTTTAGGTTTTATATTTAGTGATAGGATTTGAAAATTATTAATATATAAATTTGATGCTTAAAATGTAATACTTGATGGGTGTTAAACTTAGGAGTATGCTCATTGGTTTTGGACCTGCGGTGTATTTTGCAGCAATCACTGGTAAAATAATTTTTATAATGTACATTCCTGTTTGTATGATCATAATGTTGTCTTTTGGTACACCAACATCTACGAGTTTCAAATTCACCACTCTCTCACTTGGTGAAAATCCAATCTTAAATAATCAATACATATTATTCATAATTCTAATTGATAAAATTAAAACCTAACTGGATTGGTGATTTAAAAAAAAATAAATAATTTATAGTATAGTAATTTGATTTTATACTTTTAAGTTAAGTTCATAAATTAATATAAAAATATGAATATTCAATTCGATGATACGTACCTGCTTCTACCAAAATAGTATTAACCATTTCTTTTATTTCCCGATTTTACCAAAAATTAAAAAAATCCAATTTTCATATTCATAAACTCAGGTAAAATTACATTTATTAATAACTTTAGGCATCAAATATAGTATCAATGTCCAAAAGTATGATAATTAAATTTAAATTAATGCATTATAATTGGAATTAATTAGAGAACTGGCTGTGGAACAGAGCTATTTAACCATTGTCTATAAATTGATTTATTTTATAAAAATTTATTAAAACGCTATATATACTAAAGAGGAAAACGTATTTTTAAAGCAGAGAACTTTCAAGTGATTAATTACCACAAAAACAACTTTTGGTACAGCCACCGCTCTTTTTAAAGAATAATTTTCAAAAAATATATTTCATTTAGAAATTAAAATTAAACTCAATTTGTTTAAGGCGAAAAATAAACTATGGTTAAATTAAGAAACTGATTCCTAGTAAAAAAAAAGGTACGTCAATTATTTAATTGAATATTATGTAAGGAAAACTTAAATTTTACTTTGATTATGCTCATATTTACTTGTGATGTCAACAATGCTATTGCCAATAATTTAAAACCTGGTATTTTTAAAATATTATATAAAATTATATAGCTTTCAAGTATACTAGGCTTTGTGCGATTGTTCTCTAATCTATTATCTTTTTCATTTTTGAAAATTGCTATTAAAGTTGTAATTGCTATAAATGAAATAGCCCAGACCAGAAATAAACCTGTAAACAATTATATGGGATATACATTTTATAATTACATAATATTTTAATTATTAATATTTTAAGTATCGAATAAATTTAGTTTCAATCATATTGCATAAAAATAATTTTAGAATAAACTTATATTATCCTCTATCCTATTGTTCTAAATGTCTTTAAAAATATTTCATAATTATGTTTAGTATATATATATATATATATATATATTGGCAACAAAAATAAAAATTGTTCTTTACAATTGTGTGACAATAATTAATTATTATAGTGATAACTGTAATATGTATGAACTGCATTTTTTTTTTATGGAAATTAATTCCTAAATATATATGTAAATATACGTATATATATATATATTTATAGTTATCAGCTTTAAGCTTCAATAATTATATTTTTCCATATTACATAAGTATAAAGGAGTGGATATTATGCCTAGTAACAGCTCATTCTAATCAGATTATAATATATCGGTAAACTTAAAAGTTTTAATTTTATAAAAGACTGATTTTCTAAAAAGATTTTTTTAATACTAGATAACGCTAATTACATTTAATGATAGTTAATTTTTTTTTTCTGTCGACTTACTGTTCATAGTCATTATTCCTCCAACTTTGGGCGTTATCCTTAAATATTTATTGCCAAAATTTTCTGACGTCAATAGAGTAAAGGATGTGGTACTCAAAATTAAACCTATTATTTGACCAACTGAAGCGCACGTAGAAGCATAGCCCACATTGTTTCTGTGTAGAACCATAAAAAACACATTCATATATATCTAAAAATTGTTTATGTTTTATAGTATACGTCAACGAAAATAAAACTACAAACTTTTGTAGCAAATCCAATGCCCAGCCATCAACTACTATATCTTGTGTGGCAGCCATGAAATTAGATATAAAAACCAAAAATATTAGTTTAAGTATGTTTGGTTTTGCCGTTTCAGGTAATATTTCATTAATAGTGCCAGCCATGTAAAAAAAGCATATTCCTATTTAACACAAATCATTGTTAAAACTGAAAAATATATATATATTTCAGTGTTTTGAAATCCCTAAAACTCAAGTTTTATACAGTGATTTCTCAATATTTTTAATCGAATAGAATTAGTAAATAAACCTTAATGTGCATACCTATTAAAAACTGAACTGGAATGAACCAAGACTTACGCCTCCCAATTTTTCGTATGTAGAATGAATCTACCAAAGGAGCCCATAACAGTTTTAGGCTAAACGGCCATACAACTAGGCCGAATAAAGCCTAAAACAAACATAATATTTTTATTGTGAAATAATGTAATTATATTTGAGATTAAAATGCCAAATAGATATATTTACCTGTTCATTATAAGTTACATTTTTATTGCTCTGCAAAAATATTGGAATAACGATGATTAAGCCTATAGGCATGCCTTGCATTATGTAAAATAACAATAATAAAAAAATATTCAGCCAATCCCCTTTCAAATTAGTTTTGGCCAAAATCGATTCGGGTTTCACTGCGGATTTTGATTGTTCATCTTCCTGGGTTGGCAATGTCATACTTACTCAAAATTTTGATGATATGATAAATAAAAATTATATTAAATTAACTAAATATTTATATACACCACATGTCTTGATATATGAAGGCAAAAACCTAATATTTAAAATTATTTTTAATATTTTGTTTAACTTTTGATAAAACATGCACGCTCATAATTGAAATAAAAATCATTAAATAATCGTAGAAATGTTTATCAATAAATAGTGCGTAAAAAATATTTGTAATTATAACCACATTGATAGAACTTAAAAGAATAAATAGCGAATCAACGTGCTAGATTTTATTATTTGATAACCTGTATGACTGTGGGTACAAATTACATGTTTTTAGCGTGGATTAGTTAATTTAGTAATCTATATTACGATGCAATAGTGATAGACAATAGCAATAATGCTATTTTTCGTGTACCATTGAAATCGATAAAGTAGTTAATTTGGAATAATTAAATAACTTGAGATCATTTTGTCAATATTTTATTATACGATGATAGTGTGATAAACTAAAATTAAAAACTTAAGAAAGAATGAAAGTAAGCAACATAATTCAACGATCTAATTTGATTTTGTAAAATTTAACATCATGATACATAATTGTAAATGATTAAAAATGTAAGATCAATAATATTTATATCAAACTGTAATATCAGAATGTAAAATATGTACAAGAATATATAATATTTTTTTGTAACTTATTGACATCAATATCGAATATTTGGTCTACGACGTTTACAGCGAGATAAAATTTTTGATGATTTTTTTTTTTAGTAATTAAAAGATTAAAATTACAATATAAAATAATGAATAAATAAGAATTATTATAAATAAAATGTGATTTTTGTACACAATAATAATATAATTATTAATAATTATCATCAACAATCAACATAAAAATGTCAGGATTTACCAAACTAGAATTTAGAATTATTACAAATAATAATTTATTATTATTCTTATTATTAACGGTTTTATTCTACTTAATCGAATATAGAGTTTTTGTTGAGTAACTCATATAAATTCTAATACAACTAAGTGCAAAGAACCTGACATTTTTACTTTTAAGACTTATTACGAATATAACATATATTAGGTATTGATATGGTGAATAAATTAACTGCCTTTTAAAAATTATTCTCATTAATATTTATTTAAAAATAATCGTCAAATCAAATAATCTATCTTTTTGATTCGTTTATTGGTGATTTTATAAAATTAAAATAACAATAATAAATAACAAGTATTAACTTAAACTAATAACGTATTCGTTTAAATATTTTGGGAAATTTAATAAATATGATATTTCTTAAACGATTTGTTATTTAATATCATAGATTGGTAGCTTTGGCCTTCACTTAGAACAAGGATCAACGATAATTTCGACATTTTCTTCGCTTTTTTGGTTAACATATACCATCCAGTAGAAAGGACTTTTGGTTTGAAAATTTTCGAACATATTTTTAAACATCCCGTACCAAATGAAACCGATTTCCATGCATGTCATTTTTTTCTACATAGTAACCGTCCACAGTTTGGCAATTACAACCATTTGTGACACACATCTATACAAATTAAAAACATGTACAGATGAATATATTATTAAATAAAACGATCATTATTCGTTATAAAAATAGCTAATTATGACGATGTCGATTTCCATACTAGACGATTGAAACAAATTAGTATAAACAGAATTTTTGTTAAATATAAATTTAAATTAATCAACTATACGGATGTATGTAAATAGTTGTCGCTATGCTTACAATATAGTTTAAGTATATACTATTTCAGTAGTGTGCTCAAAATGTTTGAAATGACTTTTGAGTTTAGTAAAAACTGCTTGTAAATTATAATGATTTATTACTAATTGTGTGTAAGGGAATTTTTATATTTTGTATATCATGAGTTAATCTTATAACCATGACGTAAAGTATCTCATAATGACGATAAATATGATTTCATTACTTTACTTTATATTTCATCATTATAGATAAATTTAACTTATACAAATAATTAATAATCCTACAGAAAAAATATTAAATGAGAAATAAGATTCCCCATCTTCTTTTTTATTCTATTCCTGGATTTTACACATTTTTTATAATTTTTATTATATATATAATTTATATTATTATTATTATTATAAATACAATATTTTCAGAAAAAATGTTTTCGTTCTGCTCTAATACTAATAAGAAAATTAATTAATATAAATAGTTTTATCAAAAATACATATCATAAAATATATTTAGTGATACAGGTTGACAGATCATTTCCGCTATATTTTTCGTGTATCCTTAAATTAAAGTTGAACACACGTATTGTAGTTACCCACTTGACACTTCACGTACATCA